>NC_061511.1:45048112-45199396 GCF_022539505.1 Lolium rigidum
TTTTCTCTCTGGTGTTTTCCGCCCCGTAGAGGCGGTTGTGTCTATTCGCGATCCTCTCTGGAGCTTAGGTTTTCGGGACGAAGAAGTACGCGAAGGAGAGGAGGCCGAAGGGGGCTGTGGGCCCCCTCCCCACAAGGCGGCGCGGCCAGGCCTGGGCCCGCGCCGGCCTATGGGGGGCCCATGGCGGCCCTCCTCGGCTCCTCCTTTTGGCTGTCTCCGTCTTCAGGAAAAATAAGATTTTCCTTGTAATTTCCGTCAATTGTTGGTCTTCCCAAATATTGCATTCCGACGGTGCTTTTTCCAAGCAGAATCCCGACTCCGGTGCGCGATTCTCCAATAATCATGAAACATGCAAAATAGATGAAATAACATAAGTATCATCTCTGAATATGAAATATATCAATGAATAACAAGTAAATTATGATATAAAATAGTGATGCAAAATGGACGTATCACAAGCCAGTTAGTAATAGAGGTAGATCTAGTGATAGTCTAGCCTAGTCTACGAGTTGACCTTTTTGGATTTCTCTTTGCTTAGGCTTACCTCATTGTACATAGGAGGTTTTGAAGATCTTTTGTAAAGAGTCAGAGATGTAATTCTATAGTCATACCTTGGACCCACGATATTTCTGTTGTACCACTCTGATGGATGTAATAATGGTGGAATGGTGTTTTATTGGTGTTATGTCAATGACTTGCATACTACAACATGTAGTGGTATGCTAGGTCACCGCAACTGGTATCAGAAAAAATACTTTGACCTTAGGATTAAAACTCTTTAAAGGAGATATGTAGGTTGGGTAGTGACTATAGGAAATTATCTTACCTAAACCAATTCTTCTTAAGACTTGGGATGGATATTCAATTGAGATAATCCTGACAGACTTGAGTCGACTTTCTTACTTTTTTTTTCTTAAGTGAAGTTAGTTAGTTATCTTGTTTCATTCCAAGTTGGTAGGACATCATTGGAGCCTTAAAACAGTGGTGGTGATCACATCATTGGAGCTTAGGTTTTCGGGACGAAGAAGTACGCGAAGGAGAGGAGGCCAGAGGGGGCTGTGGGCCCCCTCCCCACAAGGCGGCGCGGCCAGGCCTGGGCCCGCGTCGGCCTATGGGGGGGCCCATGGCGGCCCTCCTCGGCTCCTCCTTTTGGCTGTCTCCGTCTTCTGGAAAAATAAGATTTTCCTTGTAATTTCCGTCAATTGTTGGTCTTCCCAAATATTGCATTCTGACGGTGCTTTTTCCAGCAGAATCCTGACTCCGGTGCGCGATTCTCCAATAATCATGAAACATGCAAAATAGATGAAATAACATAAGTATCATCTCTGAATATGAAATATATCAATGAATAACAGTAAATTATGATATAAAATAGTGATGCAAAATGGACGTATCACAAGCCAGTTAGTAATAGAGGTAGATCTAGTGATAGTCTAGCCTAGTCTACGAGTTGACCTTTTTGGATTTCTCTTTGCTTAGGCTTACCTCATTGTACATAGGAGGTTTTGAAGATCTTTTGTAAAGAGTAAGAGATGTAATTCTATAGTCATACCTTGGACCCACGATATTTCTGTTGTACCACTCTGATGGATGTAATAATGGTGGAATGGTGTTTTATTGGTGTTATGTCAATGACTTGCGTACTACAACATGTAGTGGTATGCTAGGTCACCGCAACTGGTATCAGAAAAAATACTTTGAACTTAGGATTAAAACTCTTTAAAGGAGATATGTAGGTTGGGTAGTGACTATAGGAAATTATCTTACCTAAACCAATTCTTCTTAAGACTTGGGATGGATATTCAATTGAGATAATCCTGACAGACTTGAGTCGACTTTCTTACTTTTTTTTTCTTAAGTGAAGTTAGTTAGTTATCTTGTTTCATTCCAAGTTGGTAGGACATCATTGGAGCCTTAAAACAGTGGTGGTAGTAGATCACATCTGGAATACAATGGAAATTCTTGGTTACATTGCCTAGACTTCCGTTTATGCCCTAGGCGGGGCGTTTGTACATCGCCTAGGGCCTAAGCGTGCTTAAGCGGTGGCTAGGCGTCGCCTTGTCCAACAGAGGCGATTCATTATATGATGGAGTAGAACATGTTAACGAGTCAGCAGGAATATGCTAAGAAAAAAGGTGTTTCATGATAGTGGTGGATTTCTTATCCTAAACCTTGACAAGTAGGTCAATTAGGCTAAATCGGTGTCATCAGTCAGAATAGATTTACTGTAGTGTAGTACCGTGTGGAATTTAATGGAAGTTGAGAAGTTGTATAAGCTTCACTTTGATAGTCAGATGTGCTTATAGTAGCTATGTTAGGATCTTGAGAGAGCATGTGATGCAATTTGTGGTGTTGCTTGCTGAAAGGATGGATGCGCTGGTTCGGCTGGTGTGGACGAAAAGGAATGGCGGCCCGGCAGAGAAGAAAGAGATGCACAGAAATTTTTGGGAAGATAGGAGGATATTCGGACAAGAAGGAAGAGGAAAAGATTTGAGGAATTTAGGAAAGAAATTTCAGATCTAAAAGAAGTGGGCAAAAAGGGGCTATGGTTTGTGATGGAAGGGGAGAAGGGGTCTCTTTATAGAGGCAAAGGTAGATGGATCTGTGCTGGTTTTGAGCCAAAATTTTATCTACCTTTTAACTGCTTTTATTTTATTAATACTAGAAAGCATTTTGGCGGATTGAAATAGGCTAGAAAATTTCGTTGCGTGTTAATTTCAATATAAGAAAAAGAGGGGATGACTTTATTAATTCACCAGGATATCTTAGCAAAACAAAAATAGGGTTTTAGTAAAATAATTTTACGGTTGAAAATATGCCAGAAAAATATGCATGATGTCATGATGATGCACAAAATAAAAACAACAGGCAAATCTAATATGGAATATTTTCCAGGACATTACACGCTGCTCCTCTCCCTCCCCCTATGGCATAGCCCGACCACGACTAAGAGTCCAGTACAGTTGGGGTTTTCCCTAACCGTCCAACTCGGTGGCTCAATGGCAACGGCGCATATGGCACTTTTGAACTGGGGGCAGGGAGATCTCACAGTGGCATGGCATGTCAGAAATGGCACAGAGTAGGGCCTGTGTGAGGTTTTGGTGACCTTGTCGGCCGTCCTCCGCACATGTGCAAAATACACAGCAGCACACACATCAGCCGAAGGTTGACGATGGTGAGAGCGGCTCTGATCCCGTCGCTCGAGGCCATATTGACGACAGCCATGGTTGTCGGCAGGCTCTTCCATTGGGAGGATGGTGTGGTGAGCGGGCTCCATTCCGCTATGGCGGTAACGGCAGCAAGCTTAGACACATGCCATGCCGGGTGGCGGCAGGAGGCAGCGGGTCTTCCAAGTCAGGACTAGACCACGGGGTTGGCACGACAGCGGCTTCTACCATAGCGGAGGTTGGCCGGCAAGGGAGGGTGGCATTCCTATTGGCAGCGGTGTCATGGCGTCATCATCGTTGGAACATACGTCGGACTGCGGAGCCAGCCATGCTGATAACATGTTGTGAAATCACATTACTGCACAAAACAATAATTAAGAAAAGCATAAAGACAAGAGATAGTCCAATGACTCCCAACTTTATTGATTTCTGACAGTGTACAACTTGAGAACCCCTTCTCTCGATATATGGGGTGGTAGAGATGCCTCTCTTTTATTGAGAAGCAATATAAGACTAAGATGACTCCTCCTACGCGGGCTCCTTCTTAAGCTGCACCTGTGATGGGCCTAGTGGCCCATTTAGAGACAAGTGTCTATATATAGTCCATTGGCCTAAATATCACAACAAGAAGTACATCTAGTCAATATATGATATTATCAGCAAGGTAATAGCTACACAAACAGGAAGTGGATCAGCAAGCCACGCAAGGAACTCCCACTGGAAAGTACACATACTAACAGATGAACAATCAGAATCAACAAACGCACTTTGCATGCATAGTTAAATAAAATCTCATTACTAGTCGTCCTGGTCGCGCACAGGGTTTGGTTGGGTAAACTTGTAAATGTCAACTCCCTTGTTCTTGCGGGGCAGGATGCCCTTCAATGAGAGCCAGTTTCTAGGAACTATCTCCTTCGGACCACCAATGATATAGTGATTTGTTTCCCTAGGGGTAAAGTTAAACAGAATATAGTTGTTATCCTTGAACAGGTAGGCGTCTTTGGACACATGAGAGGCAAGGGCAGCTCCAATGTCTCTTGCAAACAAGTCGCTGTTACGAAAGCACTTGAACTCATCCGTTATGGCGCACATCTTTATCAGGATTAGCTTGGAATAGTCAATGAGAGCATACTCTGAGCCTTTGAACAGGTAGGCTTCACTGGCCACAGTGGATTCAAACGCAGCATCTATCCCATTCACAAAATTGGTCCCTTTGAAGAAGGGAAACATCTGCCAGATGGTTTTAGGACCTTGTATAATCCGATCCCTAGTGGTCCGTGGCGCAAAGTTTATCCTTGCACAAAGATTCCCAGAAAAGATCATGGCTTCACTACGAGGACAGAAAAGTCCATCATTATCATGGCAACCAAAAGCCGCATCTATCCCATGCTCGGCAAAAGAAGTGCCCACAAGAGAGTGGAAAATATTGCCTATATACCTTAGGCCGCTGATTATTTTGTCATCTCTTGTTGCAGGACCGTAGTTGATGATAACATTCTCTTCCTTGATGAAAATATAGGCTTCATTCTTCCGTGTAGAGCGAAATGCTGAGTCAATGTAGTTGTCAACATTAGTGACTCCCTCTGTATAGTACTCATTTACCTCATCATTTGCATCGTCCACTGACAAATGTCGTTCTGGGACTTCCTGAATTACTAGTTTCTTCCTCTGATTATTTTCATCCATGTAATGGCAAACTGGGCTCTGTATCCTGAGCCTCCTCTCTGGATGTGAATTAGGATTGAAATTCTTGTTTCTGTATAAAATGGTATTCACTCGTCTGCGTTCTGTATGTTTGCTGCAGCAGGAGATGCTTATTTGTTACAAATGACAGCCTGTAAGATATGCTCAACAAAACAGGTTCATGTAATATGATTGCAAATGTAACAGGAGAGAACTAGTCCATCCTTCATGGTTAGTATTGTAATTGTCTCCCCACAAAAAAAAAAAGTATTGTAATTGTTGTCGACTATTTTTTTTGCTCAGCGAAACCTATTAAGAAGTATTTTTGTGGGAAAGACATTTTTTTTTGCGTAGCGATGACAAAGTTTTGGTGAAAAGTCAACAACCAAACATTCACATTGATTTTCTGTCTGAAGTTTTTCGTAAGTCAGGATAGAAGCCATCAGAGGAAATTGTCATCCCCACACAAATCTTCTTATTAGGTTTTACTGGGCAAATTTTGTTCTACTGTCAAATTTTTTCGATAAAAAGCATATATTAATATCGCGTAGATACCAATTACACCCAGCCTCTGCAACAACATCATGTTCTAATAACATAAAGGATGCACACAGCCAAAAAAAGAGAAGAATTACAAAAAACAAAAGTCCCGCTACAGCGATCCATTTCTTGAACCAGCAACACTGACACCACCAAAACAACACCAGAAGATCAGCTTCTCCATAAGCGACGCCTCCAAGAAGGAAATAGTGCACAAACATTGTCATCGCCCGATCATAGATCTTAGGTTTTCACCCTAAAGAAAGTTCTCGCTCTCAAAACAATGCCTTCAACAAGAACATTGCCAAGTACAACCAATTAAGGCCAGACCTTGGATTTTCACCCTGAAAGATAAGACTCCGATCTTCTCCTGTGCAGTCGCCCCCACTTACATGTCGTTGATTCAAGTCACGAAACACCAAGACAATTCCACATCACCACCAAGACCCGACCACCATTGCTAGTCCATAGATCTCAACCTTCCTGACATTCCCCGCCAGCACCATGGAACAAAAGCGTGCTCCATGATATTACCAGCCAGCAGAGCTTCGAAGCGCTCCCTCTGAAACCAAACGGCCAGATAAAATATGGGTACGCATGACCGAAAACCACCCAATCCAGGAATCTTCAGGCATTGATCGCACAATGAATTTCGCCGGCAGGGTCTTCCGGAACACGACAATCCAGCCAGACTGATGGAAACAAGCTTCCGACAGATCTTTACTTGGCGCGAGAAGAATCCGAGGACCACCACCATTATTCGCAAGACTAGCAGCCCCCTCGCCACCGGTCAAGTACCAACCAGATCGGAAGACATGGAGAGGGTAGTCCAGCACGGCCCGTCGGCATGGCAAGGACCAACACCAGGACCACACCTGCCTAGACCCACCCGGTCCAGATCTTGGCCCAAGACCCAGATCGGATTGAGGTGACCCATAGCACCACCGCGCGGTCAGGTGCCCGGCAGCGCACCACCCCCTCCTCGTCGCCGCTCTGGTGGAGGCGCTCAGGCCCCGACCAAGTCCAGCCACGCCGCCCATGGCCCTCCGCCGACGCCCACCAACCCTCATGAGACGTGGCCGAGAGACATTTCCCCTGCCCACCGCCGAATTGGCTGGATAGGCGCCGCCATCACTGCCAGCGGCAGCGGCAACGGCCTGCAGGAGAGAGCTATGGGGGGGAGGGGGGCTTAGGGTTGGGCTGGAGGGGCGCCTCCGGAGCCGCCTGGGAGGGAGGCGACTCGGAAGGGAGAGCGTTCTACTGTCAAATGATTATGTGAGAGCATATGTGCTCCAAATGCTTTCAATAAATTTCTTATCCCCCTCTACACTATAACAAAGGTTCTGAGAAACATTAAAGGGTTCTATATCATAACTTATGGTTGCAATATCATAAGGTGGGAAAAGAAATACCTGGCATTTGTGAGTTCAAAAATTTGCGCTGATCGAATATATTGAGTAGCAATGCCGGCAGGAAAGGCAACCTCATCTTGAGCACTGTAGCTATATCTGTTGCCCAATGTTTGAGAAACCCATATTCCTCCGGGGGCATATATCTCATAACGGTATAAGAGATCTACACTGCCAGGGTTGACACTGGGATACCACGAACTACTTATTGTAGTGCTAACATAGGCATGAGTTGTATCCCTTCGAGTGTCAATAGGCCTCCCGCCGGTAGTTACATAATGCTCCAAATTGAAATAAGTTTCATCAGGAGCGTCTTTGTCTTGTCTCCTTGCTTCAAATCCATTTTGAAAGACATATTTGTATGGAGCTTTATCCCATCGGAACACATGGCGCATGATATCTATTTCTCCATCACTACTTCTGTACTCAATGGCAGGCAAATTTGATGAAATCGAGCACCTGAAATGAGTAGGAAATGCCCAAAGAAAATGTTAAAATGATAACATCACTACATTACTGGCTTGCTTATCTTGGACCAATTTTAAACAAAAAATAGAAAAATATATTTGAGTTAAAAATTTAGAACAATGACGAAATACAATTAACCTAAGAAAGGTTATCAAGATGTCAGATGGGAATGTTAAAGTATAAGCTGCCCTTTCTTATCCATGCTATTAAATAATAGCCAAGAGGTCTCGAGTTCAAAATCCTGGCTAACGCAATTAACTAAAAAATTATAGAATACTTCATTTTCACGTGAAGTCAACTAGGGAAGAGCAAATGATAATATAATAAAGTACACGTGGCAACATGTATCAACATATGGAGGAAATTTTGTAGCAAAATAAAGCACAAGGCGAACTATTATGGAAATTATTAGTGAGATATCTAGAATGTCAACAAAGAAGCACCAAAATAAAGAAACAAAAATCTACTCCCTTGTGTTATTTGTCAAATATATTTCATTAAAAAGCATTTCACTAGTATAGAAAATGTCATAGGGAACACCATTATCCCTAGTGGTTTTGCAACAACCAACATGTATAGTGTATCCTCACTGGTTCTTGGCCCCAATGGTCAAACCAATTGATGAGGGCTTAAGAATTTGTAGGGATAATGGCTAGCTTTTCCTACCGGTTTGCAATAAAAACCGGTAGGGAGAGTATTCCTACATTTTTTGGTAAAATACCGGTAGGAATGAGGCAGATTTTCCTACCGTTTGCAACACAAACTGGTAGTGGTAGTATTCCTAATTGTTTTTGTTAAAAAGCGGTAGGGCCTTATTTACTGGTTTGCAACAAAAACCCGAATTGACTATTTGTATTGGTTTTTGGGCCGGTACAAATACTCAGTGAGGGATGGTGTTTTTAATTCGGTAGACATGATGAATTCTGTACTAGTGTTTATAGAAGTGAATAGAAATTTGTTAGTCAAAATCAATTGCATGCTCTAAGTTTCTACCACCGTAAATACTGGTAATGGACATTGAGGTTGTATGTTGTTCATGAATTCAAATCAACAATACACCCCACAAAATAAAATGGAAGTTTTGAGTGATTGAGAAATGAGCTTACCATAGGCAGATTTCGTATGTCACAGGTAGTGAGGATTGTCTTTTTCCCCCAAATATATATTGTCGTGCTGAGTTTTATAGGTGGGAAAGTATCCCACAAAAAAAGTGCAATATGTGGTCTAGTGAATTATTTATAATTCAATGAATTTTCAAATTCTACATTTTTTGTATACATTATAGCTTCCACATGAATCCAATTTTTGATAATCCAATAAGTTTTTATAGATGATGAGTACCTGACATTATAATTGTAGATTGCTTCTATTAGGGATTGAGCTGCAAGTTCATCAGATCTGTTCACAGGTTGGCGAAAGAATGCAGCAGCACCTCGCCATGGCAATTCTGGTGAGATCGACATTGGTAAGTTTGAGCTCTTGATCGAATACCTGCAACGGCAAATATGTACAATAAAACATTGATCTTTTACGTGGTGCATGTGCATACTAGACAAAATAAACTTCTACAATCGAAACGTACCAACTTATGAGTTATGATACTCGAAAAAAATATAATAAATCACGGACAACAAAATTCTAGGCAGCGCAGGCACACGCGCGCAAAGCACAACGCACGCACGCACACCCTCAACACAGCTCACAGACCGCGGCTAGGGTCCAAGGGATACACACGCACACCACATTCACACCTGCAAGTGTACGCCCTAAACACATGTCAACAGATGGAGACCTGGGATGATCCTTTAATTTGGGTCGGCTCCAGCTGTCACCTATTAATTCTCATCTTCTAGCCTCCTCTCCCACCTATTAATTCTCATCCATCCCCAATTCTTTCTCACCTCCGTAGCCTAATCACACATGTCTACTCTAGGTTTTACTTGCAGCTCACATGGATCAGTATTCTTCCGTGTTCATACATGATCATTGTGGTGATCCCTATCTGCAGTTACATATATGCATGCTTGATTTTGCTGTGGTCGTGTGGGTAATGGGAAGGAGTGATTAACCTTTATTGTGATGCTCTGCTTCCGATTTTTTCAGCTTTGCCTAGCTGATCCCTTGTCCTCTTCGGTCTTTCTTCCTCATTTACTTCCCTCCTCTTGCCGATCAGGAGGCAGCAGAAGATTAGGTCATTTTGAGCTTGATGGATGGGTTGGAGAATGTGGATTCCTTTGGTTTTGGTTTTTTGGGCTCGAGCCACAAGATTCTTGTGGTGATCGCCGTGGATGATGTGCCTGGGAGCTGTGACTATCCTTTTTCGTCGAATATATCTATCTACCTATTTATGGTTCTCATATATGATATATTGCTGAGGGAGAAGAAAAACCAAAGGATTGACGATATATATGGTGGTGTATGGTTGTCATATTTAAATCAGTTTATAGGCCAGGTCGACTTGGAGAGAAGCCAGTGAGCAAGAGCCACAGCTAGCCTTGTCTATAGATGGGTTAGATACTCCATGATTTGATTGGGTAGCGGCAGATGGAATCGATTCTAGCTAACATATCACATAGCCTTATGCTTATGGAATTGATTCAACGAAAATGCTTGCTCCGAGTGCGATGTATCACCGTTCAAATGCGGACTTGTAGGCTGACGTTGCTGAACACGTGGTGCTCGTCAGAATTGATATGCTTAGGTAATATCGTGACGATTGCCAAGGAGAAGATCGTGAATAGTAAAAGGACAAACTTACTAGATTATGTGACTGTGAAGTACAGACGTATAAATAAATATGAGAAGTGTATGACTTCATGAAATATGCACAAAATTTTAGCCACGGTTACATTCTATTTATTTGAGCAAACTATGTTTTCTTAGATAATTGAAAGGTCTATCTGCTCAAATAAACACTAGTAAGGAAACCTTCATAGGGGTCACAGTATTGATGGCTCACCCACTTTTAAGCAGGCCACTAGTAATAGCAATAGCATGCCCAAACCTGCTACGCCACTAATAATACATTACTGGCAGCGTGCTTGAAAAAATTACACGCCACTAGTATATGCGACCCCCTAATAATAGTATTTAGAATACTATTAGCGTGCTGTACTTGAGCGCTCCACTAATAATAGAATAGTGGTAGCGTGCTGTTAAAAAACACACTAGTATTACTGGCAGCGTACAATTATCCTACACGCTACCAATAAGAGAGGTCACACACCACGCGTGGTCATCAATCTCGGGCCCACACGCTAACACCTAGCACGACATGATGTACACACCACACAGCCCACCTAACACAGCCACACCACGCTCCCGCTGCCTCCTCTCATCTTCCCCATGCTCCCGCTCCCGCTGCCTCCTCTCAGCTTCCCCCATCCCTTCCTTACACCTCCTGCTGGCGGCGGCCGACCACGGCCCCCATCACCCCATCCCGCCGCTAGGGCTCGCCGGCGCCTACATCGTAAGGAGCAGCAGCTGGCCGCGAGCTGGCTCTATCGTCCGCACGCAGTGAGCAGTTGGCCACCCGCATCAGCCGACTAGCTCGCGAGACACGACGCCCCTTCCCCTTCGCTCGCCCTCCCAATCCCCAATCCATTCCCGGAGGAAAGAAGCGAAAGGTAAGCGTAAAGATCGATTGATGCGAACCATTCCATCCGCTTGCTCAGATCCATTGACCCGTGCCCCTGCGTGTAGATCTATCGAGAACCGTGGTCGATTAGCTCGATCTGGGCTCTCTAGATCTGCGGTTACCATTCGGGCACGGGAAAAATCTCTGCCGTGGTTTTCGATCTGGCCAGGAGGAAACCATGAGTGCCATGGTCGTGTCGTCACTGAACACAGACGTGCCGGTCTTCGTCCCGGCGACGTTCCGCTAAGTGGATGACTTCTCCCCGTAGTGGTGGGACCTTGTCAAGTCCACCGCCTGGTTCTGCGACACTGATACCACGAGTACCAGCAGCTCGAGGACATGGCCGACCATCTCCAAGCCTTGGAGGCCGAGCAGGACCTCGCGGGCTTCCTCCCCAATGCCAACGACGACGCAGTCCTCTTCTACGACAACAACACCTCCGCCGTCCAGGCCGCGCACGCCGCTCGTGCTCCAGGAGTTCATCAACCACGGCGGCGTGCTGTTCAAGTTGTACGTCGATGCCGGTGACCATCTGGTGGTCTTCTTCCAAGAGAGGGCCTGATTGCGTTTTCTAGGAATTTTGTAGGGTCTCTTTTGTAAAACATATGTACTGCACCGCTTTATGACTGCATCCAGATTCAAAAGTAATAAATGAAATAATTTAAAAAAGACAATAAAGGAAATCATTTTAAAAAGAAGTAATAAAGGAAATACCGTCATAAATGACAGCGTCCGTGCTAGAATCTGGCGCTAGTGCTCTAGTAGCATGTGAGAAAATTGGCACGCCATTCATTAGGTGGCTTGTTCTGCTAGTAGTGTGTGAGGTACCGGCACGCTAGTAGCGTGCCGGGCCGACACGCAACCAGTACTTAATACCAGTGGCGTGATAGCGGTTGCGCGTGGGGACACACTACCAATAGTGCATTTTCACACGCTACTAATAGCGTTTTTCCTACTAGTAAAATTAAGCACCATAAAAAAAATCCACATGGTATCATAATGGAAAAAAGACAAAAGGAACATGGTTCTTTTCCTTCCATCCGAGGCATCCCTTACTGTGTTTTCCTCGTTCCAACGAGCACCGCGTGTTGGGAAACTTTGGCATACAAGTCCACATTTGGACGGTGGGATATGTTGTATGGGGTCATGCACTTGGAGCAAGCATTTTCGTTGAATCTGATTCCTTCAGCAGAACAGAGTCACGCACTTGGTGCAAGCATTTTCGCTTTGAATCGATTCCATAAGCAGAAGGCGATGTGATATAGTAGCTAGGATCAATTCCATCTGCCGCCACCCAACCAAGAAAATAATGGAGCGAGTATCAAACCCATCTAGAAAAAGCTAGCTAGCTGTGGCTTTTGCTCACCGGCTCCCCTCCAAGTCGATCTGGACTATAAACTGCTCCCCTCCAAGTATATCGTCAATGCTTTGGCTTTTTTTCACCCTGAGCAAAGTGGGCGTGGGGCGCTGCGTTGACGTGTTCGATCGAGCTAGCAATTGCAACATGAGGGCGCTGAAGGACCGTCAGGGTTGCATCCGCACCGTGCAGAGCTACCCTCCAGCTGCTCAACACAGGTAACACGCTTAAACTATCAAATTTGAATGGGGGAACATTTTCTCTCGTATTTGTTCGCGCTTACTATTATTCAAGGTAGTTTTATACGCAACATCTTGTTTTTTCTGAGGCAGCACACAACCTCTTGAAAGCACACCTTCACACACACAAAAAAAACTTGAAAGCTTAAGTCCAAGTGTGTATACCCAAGGCATTTATTTGGCAAGCGAGCATCGCTACCACCTCCCAATGCACGGACTAGATCGACAGCACAGGGGAAACAAAACAACTCTTCTACTTCCTCCTACGCTCCTCGTCCTGCAGTCCCACCCTTGCTACCTCTCCTCCACCTATGACCAAAAAACAGATCAAGCAACGCAAAACATCAAATCCAACAGACTTTCTACCAACTCAGAGAAAACTCTCATTTCAAATCTTCTAACTCGATTTTAAGAAACTTTCAACTCAATTGGAGAAATTTTTGGCTTGATTCGGGGATAATTTCAACTCAATTTCGAGATACTTTCAACTCGATTTGCAGATAACTACCAAATTGGCTGGACAAACGCTTTCTGATCAATTCGGAGTAGCATTCAAATTGATTGGGGAAAACTTTCCTCGGGCAGTACTCCTACTGACGATCCACTCTGCAGGCAGCTGGCGCTAGGAGAACCCATCTTCCTTGTTGGCTATCACCCATCGCTCCTCGGAAAACTCGATGATGCCCAACACCTCCTGTCGCTTCCTGTCAAGCTCGCGGATGCCCGACAGCTCCTTAGGCTCCTTATTCCTTCCCCACCCATATTGGCCGGCACTAGTGGAAAATGGGGCTATAGGCCCGGTTCATTTGGGCCTTCAGTCCCGGTTTCCAAACCGGAACCAATTAGGCGGGACTAAAGGGTCCCCCTTTAGTCCCGGTTCAAAGTTGCACCGGGCCTAAAGGCGGCGCCACGTGGTGCGGCTAGGGCGCTCGCGGTGGATGATCTTTGGTCCCGGTTCGTGGTACGAACCGGGCCTGGAGGTTCTCTGCCGCTATTTCTCTGCCGCGGCACAGGTTTAGGCTGGGCGTTTCTCTGCCGCGGCAGAGTTTCAGCAATGCATATATCATTCAAGAAACCACAAAATATCGTCGTGAATATATAGACATCGTCAACAGTACACGTAATGCATGCATATTTACAATATAAAGTCGGATCTCTTTACTAAATCTAGATGCCTTTACGAAGTTGCTCCATATCTACGATCTTCCGATAGTGCTCTCCACCTGGGGCAATGACCTCGGTAAGAAAGAATCCCGCGATTTCCTCTTGAATTGCTCGTATTTGATCCTCCGTTATGAGAGTGTCCCGCAGGCGTATCATCTATATATTTAAAAAAGGAGATCATTATATATATATATGAATGGAACTCAATACAATAGATGGTACTAATTAAGATTAATTGTGAAAATTTGTTATCGTACACGAGTTTGGTGTATACGGGCATCCCCACCCTTGGGACAGGCCATGTCACGAATGAAGGTGCAGACGTAGTATCCACATAAGTAATCGTAATGCTTGCCTTTCTTTCTTACGGGATGGGTAGTCCTAAGAAATCGACGATGCCCCAGGTACACGACCTTCTTACATTTTTCCAAATAATCACCTTCGAGCTCATGTAAACAGTGCGTGCATGCATTGTATCCCTTGTTTGACTGTCCTGAAATGTTACCAAGAGCAGGCCAGTCATTGATGGTTACAGAAAGCAGCGCTCTTAGGTCAAATTCCTCCTGCTTGTGCTCGTCCCACACACGTACACCTGCTAGGGACCACAGCTGTAGAAGTTCTTCGACTAATGGCTTCAGGTACACATCAATGTCGTTCCCGGGTTGCTTCGGGCCTTGTATGAGCACTGGCATCATAATGAACTTCCGCTTCATGCACAACCAAGGAGGAAGGTTATATATACAAAGAGTCACAGGCCAGGTGCTATGGCTGCAGCTCTGCTCTCCAAAAGGATTCATGCCATCTGTGCTTAGACCAAACCTTAAGTTCCTTGCATCCTGTGCAAAGTTTGGGAACTCTCTATCGATTTTTCTCCATTGGGAGCCATCAGCAGGGTGCCTCAACATCACGTCTTTCTTACGGTCTTCTTTGTGCCATCGCAACAACCTAGCATGCTCTTTATTTCTGAACAAGCGTTTCAGCCGTGGTATTATAGGAGCATACCACATAACCTTGGCAGGAACCCTCTTCCCGGGGCGCTCGCCCTCAACATCACCAGGGTCATCTCGTCCGATCTTATACCGCAATGCGAGTGCACACCGGACATGCATCCAAATTCTCGTACTCACCGCGGTAGAGGATGCAGTCATTAATGCATGCATGTATCTTTTGCACATCTAATCCTAGAGGGCGAGACAATCTTCTTCGCTTCGTACGTACTCGGCGGGCAATTCGTTACCCCTTGGAAGCTTCCTCTTAATTATTGTCGACAACTTTCCAAATCTCGAGTCAGGTGACACCGTTCTCCGCCTTCCATTGCAACAATTCCGAGTGTGTCTGCCCTAGCTTTTTATGGCCATCTTCGCAAGTTGGGTATAACAATTTGTTGTGATCTTCTATCATCTTGTCGAAGGCCAACCTTTCCTTTTCAGTTTCACATTCTCTCCTTGCATCAACAATGGCCCGACCAAGATCATCATCGACAGGCTCATCTCGGTGCCTCTTGATCTTCTACTTCATTGTCTTCATTGCCTTCTGCAGTATCATCGTATTCAGGGAAATTGGGATAACCGTCATCATCCTCTTCCTCTTCTTCATTGTCTTCCTTCATAACCCCTCTTTCTCCATGCTTGATCCAACAATAGTAACTGGGCATGAAACCGAATCGCAGAAGGTGGCTGTGAATGAGACTCGAGTGAGCGTAATTTACGGTATTCTTGCAATCAACACATGGACAATACATGAAGCCACCATGTTTGTTTGCCTCCGCCACGGCCATAAAATTATCCAGGCCCGAAGTGAACTCGTCAAACCGTCGGTCAATGTACATCCATTGCCGATTCATCTGCATGATATAATTAAGCTGATCAAAACCATTACGGAACATCACGATGTATATATACACATGCATTTTATCAATTACAGATGAAAAGGATAAAGTTGTTAACCTCGATGAAGAAGAAAAAAGCAAGTTAAGTGTGGCTTGATTTGTGTAAACTCAAGTGGCAAATCCTCTTAAGCATTCCATCGAACACCTCTTGTGCATGTGAATAAGAGAGGAGAGCAATACACCCCTCTTGTGAAGAAAGTGAAAAAATGGCCAAGTGTGGCTCACACTTGAGCAGGGGCAAGGTTATATAACCAGATTGGGGACTTTGTCCCGGTTTGTAATACAAACCGGGCCCAGAGGGGGGGCCTTTGGATCCGGTTTGTATTACAAACCGGGACTAAAGGTTTCCCACGCCTGACACGGGCTGCCGCGCTCTGCGGCCGACCCTTTAGTCCCGGTTTTTAGTACAAACCGGGACCAAAGGCCACTACCGGACAGGCTCCAGCTAGTGGGGTCGCCCTGGGCAAAACTAACCGGGACCAATGCCCCCCATTGGTCCCGGTTTGGTTCTGCACTGGGACATTTGCTTGGGACCAAAGGCCTCTTCTCCACTAGTGCGGTATAGTTATTTTTTTGAAAAAAGGAATATATTAATACCAAAAGATACCAATTACATCCAGCTTCTGCAACAACGCAATACCCTAATGGCAGTACGGATGCACACAGCCAAAAAAAAAACCTAAGAAATAAAAGTCCTGCTACAGTATCACAGCCGTAGCAACAGCGATACATCCACCACCAAGACAACACCTGAAATTCACACTCTAAAAACGACGCCTCCAAGAAGGGAACGGTGCACCAGCACCGTCATCGCCCAATCAAAGATGTTAGGTTTTCACCCTGAAGATAGTCCTCGCTCTCAAAGCAATGCCTTCAACAAGATCATTGCCAGGCACAACCAGTTAATGTCAAACCTTGGAATTCACTCTGAAAGGTAAAACTCTGAACTTCACCTGTGTTGCCGCCCCCACTTTCATACCACTGCTGCGAAGCCCGAAATATCAAGCAAGCCCCTGAACAGCATAGAGACTTGAACCCCCTTAGCTAGTCCTCCAATCCGGCATTCATGATATTCTCTTCTTCTGACTTCACCATGGACCAAAATATCACTTGATGTCAACACAGAACAGAGCTTCGCGCCGCTCCCTCCAGAACCAAACGGTCGGAATAAAGCATGGGTGCGCACGACCGAATACCACCCGATCCAGCAAACTCTAGGCAATAGAAGCACTGTTACATTCGCCGGCGATGCCTTCCGGAACTCAACACTCCAGCCAGATCAAGAAGAGCAGGCCTCAAAAAGGTCTTCATCTTCGCACAAGCGAGACCCTAGGACCGCCACCTTTATTCAGGTCAGGCCCCCACGCCGCCGACCATCCCAGGTTGGCCAAGGTCGGAGACACCAAGCGCAGATCAAAGTCCGGAGACATCGCACACTTCTAGGCAACGCCGCAGCCCAACAGCCAGCCCTCCACCGCCGGCCGCCGACACTGCGGAGAAGGCAAGGAGGAGGACCTAGGGTTGCCCCTATAGCCCGCCCCAACCCGCCGCCGCCGGCCTGGCACGCCGCCGGAGGAGCCTACCACCACTCGTCGGGTCGCGCCGCCACACGCCCGGAGACCCGCATGCAAGATGGCGCCTCACCAGACCCTGCCTTGATCCGCCGCCCAGGACCAGAGGGAGCCGCGAGTACTCCCGGCCGCCGCCGTCAGTCGCCCGGGCTTTGCCCGGCAGCTTCCTCCGGCGACGGCGCGGGGGAGGAGACGCCCTGGCGGTGCTAGGGTTAGGGGAGGGGTCGCCCCCAGGTCGCCCTGGCGAGAGCGACGGGGGGTTAGCGGCTATGGATTCTCTTGCAGAGCACGATGATTGTTTTTCTGAATTTACTTCTCTATGGATGATATCGGCCGGTATAGTGCACATGCATTCCATCTTATATTCAATTAACCATCACTACTACGAAATAGCACAAACAAAGCGCTTGCCCCTTTACATTGCATGCGGCTCACCTTGACAACCGCTTGCAAAAATGAGGTACGATCCTACTTCACCATATTCCCCAAGCTAGATGAGTTCAGATGGAGACAAACTTTATATAAAAGTTATACCTCTTGGCGAGTTCCACAACTTTGGATTTCACAACTTTTTCATGTAAAGAAGTATAGATGCCCAAATCTTTAGAGTGAATAAGGTCAAAGGAAAAAATATTCATAAGCTATCAGCATTGATGTTAGATTAGCTATTTAAGGGGTTGCCTGGAGTTAAGAGGTCATGGGCTAGAACCTTAACATCGCACCTCTGAAAATGAACACAATATGAAATAATGGTCCAACATTGTCTGATAAACAGCACTTTGCCGTGCAACGATTTGCACGGCAAAGAGCCCCATATGCACGGCAAAGCCTTTGCCGTGCGCCTCGATCTCTGCCGTGCGCCCAGATCACTACCGAGCAAGCGAGCGTTGCCGTGCGCCAGTAAACGTTGCCGTGCAAGGGAGCGTTGCCATGCGCCAGCACCTTTGCCGTGCGCCATGGCGTTGTCGTGCGCCTTGCCTCTGCCGTGCCGCGCTCTTTGCCGTGCGCCCTCGCCCCAAAGCTTCCCAGGAGCACAGCTGCGCGCCACAATGGCTTCCCAGGAAGCCCACAATGGCTTCCCAGGAGCACAGCTGCGGGCCACGTGGCGCCTTTGCCATGTATGTGCACACGGCAAATTGACCAAATGTCCTTTGCCGTGTGCATACACACGGCAAAGGCCCCAGTATTTTTCAGGTTTTTGCTGTTTTTCATTATTTCCTGCACACAATTCAATATATATGATATATATCCATAACAACAATATATGTAGCACTTCAACAACATATAACAAATACATATAGTCCATACAAGTGCATAGAGTGCATACGAGTGCATATAGAGTCCATACAAGTTCATTACAACGACGACAAGTGCATAGTCGAACAAGTGCATAGAGTCCATATAATCCAACAACGACAAGTGCATAATCCAACAACGACAAGGAAAAGCATGATGACAAGTTCATAGAATCCATATGCCATCAACCTTTTCCTCCTCCATTGCTTCTCATGGCATCATCTTCATTGCCTTGTCCTTCTCCTACAAGGTGAAGAGGAAAAGCATGACATGAGATGCATTTAGCATGCATGGCTACATTTACATATTGACATGGAATTAGCATTTGCATATTGACATGAAATTGAACAAGTACTAACATTTGCATATTGACATGGAATTGAACAAGTATGGCTCCATGGCTACACTTCAACAAGTACTAGGATTTGCATATTGACATGGAATTGAACATGGTGGCATGGAATGGCTAAATCTACAAGTGTCATGGCATTCTACAACCTAGAAGCGCGTTGGGCACAAGTGTAGGAGGACTCACCCGGGATCAGGTTCCGGATGATGTTCGTGTTATTGACGGTGAAAGGTGTCACTGGGCTCTGAGTGGGCGGTGCATGGATGAGCGGCATGTTCGGCATCATTTCCGAAGGCTCCTGCATTTGATGTCATGATTAGTTAATAAGATAAGAGAAAATAAGATGGAGATATGGAATTAACCACTTACCCACGGCAAGGAGAAAGGAGGAGTAGGAAGACTCCCGGTGGAGAAGATAGAGCGGCTTGGCTCATCATCCAGCTCATCTGCTGCTGCTGCTGCATCTGCTGCATCATCTACACCTGCTGCTGCTAGTAGTCCCTAAGCTGCTGCTCCAGATGCGTCTACCGCTCCCGGGCCTCCTGTTCCCTTGCTGCCATCTCCACCTACGTTGTGTTGCCGCGATGTCATTAACATTTCAATGGAAAGCATGTAAAGAAACGTAGAGGACCGAGGAAGAACATACCCGTAACCGCTCGATAGCTAGATCCGAAGCCCGTGGCCGGGTATCTACCTGAGGCTGGCCGCTCTGACGACCACGACGGATCTGGCGGAGAGTTGGAACAGTCGCTAGGTCGACGCACCCGTCACCAAGCCATAGGTGGCCATGCTTCATGCCTTCTCCCGCAAGCACCGCAACCTCAACGTCAAAGTCCTCGGCCTCTGGCTAGGATGTCTCGCCGTGCTTCTCCTTGAACTTCGAGACATACGTCGTACATTGGGTCTCGTCTTGCCCGTTGACCCACGTGTACCCCGTCTCAGGATGCGGCGTGCGCCTTTGCTTCATCTTTGGAATCAAGCTAAAGACGTTCGGCTTCACTCATGTCCTGACTTCCTGCAAAAGAGAACATGTAATTAAGTGAAGTGGGGCACCCTTGCGAAGTTAACAATATATAACGTGAATTCAAAGAATAAAGGAACCATTTGCTCACCTCGGCCTGCATGTGAAGAGAGATGGGGATGCTGCCTTGGATATGCGATTCACCTCGCATCTCTGCCCGCTTCAGCTTGCCCTCCTCGTGCTTCTTGAGGTACTGGGCGCATGTCCACCACACGACCATCGCCACAAAGCACTTTTGGTCGTTGCCGACGTACTGAGGAGGGTTCTACATACACAAAATAGACCCATTATGGTAAAATAAACTAAATGGCGATAAAGAAATCAATAACACATAAATGCAAATACCTGCAGGTACTGCCATGGTGCCATGAGCGTATCCCGAGCGTCCTCCTTAGTCATCCAAATGGAGCGGTCAGCGTGCCAGTTGCGGACGCACTGAACACGTGCCTCGTAGTGCATGCCAGTCACCCTCGTCCTTGTCCTCACATCTCGGAGGATGAAGGCTTGGGGGACTTACCGTATGAGCTTGATCCACGCCTAGTTTGGGAAGCTCATACGGTAAGTCCCCCAAGCCTTCATCATCCTCGGCTACGGGAGGGCTAGGAGGAGGGCTAGGACTAGGAGTGAGTGCCCGCGTTGCATTCTTCCTACGTGATCCACGCCGTGAGGGAGGGCTAGGAGGGGGGCTAGGAGGGGGGGCAGGAGCTCGGGGTGCCCGCCTCGAAGAAGTCCCTGCACCTACCAAGTCCGCAAGCTTCTTTCGAAGACCGCCACCCATTTTTTTTGGCGGCATGTTTCAATCACCTGCAAACACAAATGAAGAGAGTGGTTTATTAGTACGCAATGTAAAAAGATGAATATTAGTGAAATCAACAAAGATATAAGTAGATGAATATTACTGGAAGCAATAATAATGCAAATAAATGAACATTAGTGGAAGCAACAAATAGCTAGCATAGAGTTCTTTCAAACATAGCACGGAGTTCTTACAAATGACCTAGTTTGACAATCACTATTACACAGAGTTATTACAAATAGGCTAGCCTCACAATTACTACTACATAGATCAGTAGCCTATGTCGCCATCCGTAATTGGACCGCATGTTTCGTCATCGTCATTAGGCTCGGCGAACCAATAATCATCAATGAAACCTGGAGGTGGTCCATCTGCATCGAGGTCCATCCCTGCTTTGAACGCCTCGAGCAAACTCAAGTCTTCCGGGGCACAGACATCCTCAGCTTCATCTTCTGCATTGTCTTCATTCATGCCCACATCTTCTTGTTCATCGTCTATGACTATTTCATCGACAGCCGGCAAGCCGATAGTGAAATAGCCGGGGAGCCCTTCTTCCTGATAAAACTCGACATTCCTTGTTGAGGGGTCTACGCGGCAGTAATCGTCCTTGTTTGGCAGGGTGGCCTATTGCGTGAAGGTACCATCATCACAACATCCCATCCATGTAGACATTTTGCCGGGTTTTTGCACGCGTACGGGAGATAGAATACTTGAAAGGCCTGGGTAGCCAAAATGTACACATCCTCTCCCTTATAAATAGAGCTTCTTTCAACTTCGACCAACCCAATTTCAGGATCACGTCTCACCCGACGTGGGTCGAACCAATGACATTTGAAGACGACGGGATTTAGCCCTTTGTCAAACCCGTAATTCAGCTCGTATATACCCTCGACTCTTCCATAGTAATGGAGCCCATCATCACCTTGACATACCACCCTGCTATTTATTGTCTTCGTGTTGGGCCGGCTTGTTGTGTATTTATGGGTCTGGAAGCGATACCCGTTCACGTCATAGGAGTTGAACGTGTCGACGGAATGGTTAAAGCCCCTAGCAATTTTTCTTAGCTCTAACTTCATCTCTTTGTCAGTTCTTGCCTACAAGTTTAGCACGAGAAGTTTAGAACGAGAAATGATCGATAAATGTCGGAAGTGCAAGCAAATTTGGATAGAATAGTACCAAACCACAGAACCAGCTATTGAAACCGAAACCGCCTCCCTTATCGAAAATTTACTTGGATTCTTCCGGTGTAGGCTCCCTGTGGGTATTCTTCCAATGTATAGCCATGAATTGCCTATACCGATGAAAAGAAGAAGAGTTAGCCACGAACATACGAGTGGATCAAGGCCGTGAATGTTTGCGAATAACTAAATGGTTAGCACTTACTTGATGTACGGCTTCACTTCCACCATGGTGTTCAAGACATACGAGTGGATCAAGGTCCGCTCATGTAGGTTCGTTTTGTACGGCTTCAAGCCACTTGACTTGCCACCAAGCCCTATGAAGATGCTAAGCTTGGGTACTTCTTCATTGTTGGCGGCATTGTAACGGAGGACCGGGTTGTGCTTTGTGGGAATGTTGGGATCATAGTGCTTCGTGGTGAAGTTTTCCACCTCTAGGTTAAGGACTGCCTCGGCTATGGATGCTTCGATCTTGCATTTATTGCCTGTCATTTGATGAAGCTTCTGTGTTTCTCTCTCGGGCGAAAACTGCCAATGGCCCCAATTCCCCCCCCCCTTTAAGCATTCGTCCGTCAGGTGCAAGATCATATGTTGCATCGGATATAAAGAACCCTGGAGGAAAGATCCTCTCTAGATTGCAAAGCAACACGGGTGCCTCTTTATCTATCTTCTCAATCACTTTAGTGTCTAACTCCCTAGCACTAATCTGGCGGAAGAAAAAGCTCAACCTCGACAGCACTCGCCAAGTCTGTTCAGGGACATAGCCTCGAATCATCACCGGCATTATCCGCTCAAGCCATATGTGGTAGTTATGACTCTTGAGTCTTTGTACTCGCAACGTTTCCAAGTTCACACTCCTCATCCAGTTGGCTGCGAACCCATCAGGGAAAAACAAGGAGTCCTTCATCCATTGGAAGACCTCCCCTTTTTGGGCCTTTGTGAGGCAGAACGGAGCGTGTGGCTTAGTCCATATTTTTTTGGCACCATGAGATGGCTGCATGTTCAACTCTGGCCTATCGCACCACCTTTCTTGATCAATTCGAGCCTTTATGTTATCCTTCATCTTCTCAGTGTTCACAATGGTGCTCCAAATGGCTTCACTGATATTCTTCTCGGTGTGCATTACATCAATGTTATGCGGGACCTCGAGAAACTCAAAGTAAGGGAGCTTCCATAAGCACGGCTTGTGAGTCCATTGGTGTGTCTCCCCATATCCCAAGAGACCATTCCCATCAGGGCTAGGCGGAAGAGCATCTAACTCGGCCTTGATTTCCATTCCGGTCTTCAGAATTGGCTTCGGGTCATGGACAACATGGCCTTTCTTGAAACTCTTTACATCACTCCTGTATTTATGCCTCCGCTCAAGGAACTGTCAAGCTTCATCAAAGCATGAATACTTGCCTCCCTTGTTTAGCCAGAAGAAAGTCACGGCCTGCCTGCACTGTGGGCAAGGCCACTTCCCATGTGTACACCACCTGCAGAACAAAGCACGTGCTGGCAGGTCATGAAGGGACGTGTGGTACCAGGCATACATATCGAAGTACTCCTTCTTTGATGCGTCATATGTTCGGATCCCGCGACCTTCCCAGCCACGAACCAAGTCATCCACCAGCGGTTCCAGGTAAACACTCATGTTCTTACCCGGTATATGTGATGCGGGTATGCCGGAGGCTACCATATGCCAAAGGGTCCCAAGCTTGGTTTTCCATGTGTATATGTCCTAAACAAACCTAAAACAATGAAAAGGTACATTGGTGGAACCTCGCGCGGTGAAATCAAGGGGGGTACGACCAGCCGGGGCACACATACCGCTATTTTTGGGGGGAGGAGGGAGAGAATGACCGCCGGAGCACCGGAATCCCACCAAATCTTGCATGTGGACCTATGATATGTGTGAAAGTGTGGTGGAAGGTGTAATGGTGCAAAAATAGCTCCCCTAAACCCTAAACCCTAAACTGGGGAGGCTTCGAGCCCTAAACCCCTAAACCCTAAACCATTAACTACAGATGCTGACACGGGAGCTACAACACCTTAAATCCTAAACCCTAACCCTAAACCCTAACCCTAAACCCTAACTCTAACCCTAAATCCTTACCCTAACCCTAAACCCTAACCCTAACCCTAAATCCTAACCCTAACCCTAACGAGTAGATCAAGACAGTTCTTCTTGGAATAATGTGCCTAAGTGCCGTCAGCGCATGTGGACTACCTTCTTGAGGACAACGCGATGGATGATATCTGCTTACCACCAGAATTGGATGGGAAGCTTGGTATATATGCCCACTTTTGAAGATTGTCTTCAAGAACAAGTTACCGAGAAGGGTGGCTCATGTGATAATGGCTACGGGTATATAACTGGAGGTTACCATGTGCCAAAGGGTCCCAAGCTTCGTTTTCCATGTGTATATGTCCAAAACAAACCGAAAACAATAAAAAAGTACATTGGTGGAACCTCGCGCGGAGAAATCTAGGGGGGTAGACCCACCGGGGCACACATACCGCTATTTTTAGGGGAGGAGAGGGAGAATGACCGCCGGAGCACCGGAATGCCACCAAATCTTGCATGTGGACCTATGATATGTGTGAAAGTGTGGTGGAAGGTGTAATGGTGTAAAAATAGCTCCCCGGTGTGACCTTCCTCATATTTGGGCGATAACACTTTTTGCAGATTCTCCGAAGCACAGATTGCTCCGAAACCCTGATATATGTGGGGGGGTGAAGATGGGGAGTACTTTTGTATTGAAAATAGTATGGGTATATACACATTGTCTTAAGTAACACTAATAAATAGTCAACAAAAAGTAAAACTAATTAAAAAAATAAATATAAGTACTAGTTGAAATAAAATAGAAAGGAAAAAACAAAGGAAAATGCCATATGGCGCACGGCAAAGGGAAGAACGCACGGCAAAGGCGGCGTTGCCGTGCGCCCACAAAGGGCGAGGCACGGCAATGCCCAGCGCCTTTGCCGTGCACCAAAACTTTGCTGTGGGCTGTGTTGGTCCATTGATGTGCAGCTTTCTTTGCCGTGCGCTCTCTTCCGTCGTTGCCGTGAATCGTATCTTTGCCGTGCGCTCATGTCTGTCTTTGTCGTGGCCAAGATCTTTGCCGTGTGTTTTTCTCCGTGGCCACGGTCTTTGCCGTGTGGGGGGCACACGGCAAAGATAGGCTGCACGGCAGCGCCTGTTTTTCCCGAATAGAATGTAAACGTGCCAGAAATTGTGTGCATATTTCTTAATGACATACATTTGTCATGTTTGTTTATATATGTCCGTACTTGATGGTCACATAATCGAGTAACTTTAGTCCTCTGTTCATGATTTTTTTAATAAACTAAGCACCCTTCAAGGTATGACAATGGAAAAAGGACAAAAGGAACATGGGTCTCTTCTTTCCATGTGGAAGTGCTTCTTGAGCATCTAAGGCATCCCTTAGAGCAAGAACAATAGTATAGCAAGCAGCTGGCTGTAGTGGTTTGTCATGTCATCTATAGCTAATTTATAGCCATCATATACAATAGTGGACTCTAACAATGTACTAGTTTATCAAAATATGGCCCACCTTTCACTCTTACAAAGTGCCTAGGAGCACGTGCTAGAGCTGGCTCTAGCATAAGAGCCCACTTACCTTCTCTCTCATATTCTCACTCCTCCAACTAAGTAAAGATATAATATTTTATCTATTATAGCCAGCTGACTGTACCTTATTGTACTTTCTCTTACTGTGTTTTCTTCGTTCCGACGAGCACCGCATGTTCAGCGACTTGAGTCCCCATTTCTGGGAACACGGGTGTCACTGTATCATTTCATGGACCACTAGCTGATTTTTTGATAAAGGGAATATGTTAATATTGATAGATAATAAATACACCCAGCCTCTGCAACAACGCAGTACCCTAATGGTAGTACGAATGCACACAGACAAAAAAGAAAGAGAAAACTAAGAAAAAAGAAGTCCCGCTACGGTACTCCAGTCCTAACAACAACAGTACAACCACCAAGATAGCACCTGAAACTCTCCACAAGCGACGCCTCTAAGAAGGAAACAGTGCACAAGCGCCGTCATCGCCCGATCAAAAGATTTTAGGTTTCACCCTGGAGATAGTCCCCGCTCTCAAAACAATGCCTTCAACAAAACCAGTGCCAGACACAACCAATTAAGGCCAGACCTTGGATTTTCACCCTGAAAGGTAAGACTCTGAACTTCACTTGTGATGCTGCCCCCACTTGCATACTGTTGTTACGAGACCCAGAATACCAAGCAAATCCCTCAACAATACCACGATTCGACCCTCCGCTGCTAGTCCTCCAATCCGGCCTTCAAGAAATTCTCCGTCTCTCATACACCATGGACCAGAATGTCATATGTTGGCAACACAGAACAGAACAGAGCTTCGCGTCGCTCCCTCTAGAACCAAACGGTCGGAATAAGAGCATGGGAGCGCACGACTAAATACCTCCAAAACCAGCAAACCCCTGACACGAGCACTGTTACATTTACCAGTGGAACCTTTCGGAACTCAACATCCAACCAAATCCAGATGGACATGCACATAAGGAAGATCTTCGTCTTGGCGCGAGAGAGATCCGATGACCACCTCCTTTATTCATACCGATCGAGCAGCCCCCACACGACCCGCCGGAAACCTGCAAGCCACCGCTCCAAACCCTACCAGCGACCCAGAGGGCGAGGCCAGCAGGGGGAAGGAGACGACAATGCAGGGTCGATCCTCCACCAGAACGGGCCCAATGCGCAGCGAAGATCGAGATCGGGGGGGGGGGTAGCCTGGGAAACATCCAGATCAAGATGTAGGATCACCACCACCACCACCCTCCGGCCCAGCATCTTCACTCCATCCATGGCGCCGCCGGGAAGAGATCTCCGCCTCCACCCCGACCAGGGCGCCGCCCTGGACGCTGCACGGCGATGACCCGACCAGACCAGCCCTAGCGGCCATGGTGAGATCCCCGGCGACCTCCACCCCCAACCTATAAAGCATAATTTTTTGGTGCCACCGCATCCAAGTTTAGGAGGTCCGTGTGGAAGATTTGGGCGCCACCCAAAGTCAAGTTCTTTGCTTGGCTTGCCCTTCAAAATAGGCTTTGGACGGCGGATCGCTTGCAAAAGAGAGGTTGGCCCAACAATGGCAATTGTCCTCTTTGTTCCAGGAGTGCGGACTCCATCGACCACCTTCTTGTCCATTGTCGGTTCACCCAAAGACTTTGGGGCCTTCTCAAAGCATGGCTCGGGTTATATTTCCTTGACCTCCACACATGGCATGCGATGTCTCTTCAAGATTGGTGGAGCCTCATGACCGGCGCGTCCACACTGAACTGGAGAGCGCTCGCGTCCGTTGTTCTTCTCACCTCTTGGGAAGTTTGGAACGAGCGGAATGCTAGGATTTTCCGCCACAAACATGCACCACCCTCGGTGGTTTTTGTAAACATCAAAAATGAGTTAAAACTTTGGGTTGCCGCGGGGGCAAAGCGTGCGAGTCTTTTGATGCCGCGAGAGTACACGTGTTGTAAAGTATCCGTCTTGCTACTTTGTAAAACTTCTCCTTAATTAATAGAATGAGGCAAAGCTTTTGCCTCCGTTTCCAAAAAAAAAGAGGTGGAACAGGCTGGATGGCCGAGGAATGACATGTGCGGAGCACTCGGCAACCAGCCAAAAAGTGACTCGAGGACCCATGGCGCATCACAAGCACACCTCCCGGTTGGGACACGTGGCATGCTCCGAGCATAGCTCCTGAGAAGGACACATGGCATGCTCCGAGCATGGCTTCCGAGCAGGATACGTAGCATGCTCCGAGCAGGAGCACTCGGTGGCTACGCGCGGCGCGAGCAATCAGCCCATTTCGTCGCCAAACCTGCCGCCACCGTCATCGCTGTCAAGATCGTCTCCCGGACCGCCGCCGGGAGAGGACCGGTCCGTAGAGGTGGCCGTATCTTCTACCCGAACTAGATGCGCCACCGCGTCGAAGTCGAGCAGCATCTGCGATGTTCTACTTCACTGAATTATATTTTCCTCATCCGTAATGATCATCCAAAAGATAACTTTGGCGCCAGAGTTGTGAGCGCAGAAAAGACATAACAGACGCCACAAAATAAGGATGTCTTTATAACATTAAAACATTGCAAATGTGTTTTCCGAGCCACCATCTGCTATGTTATGCTCTTCGATGGCTTTTGGCTCTTGCTCCGACATAGACCTCGCATGAGTCCTCGCAGTGGGACGACTGGACGCGCAATGCCACAAGCCTTCAAATAGTCTAATTTTTTTCGATAAAGGGCGCTTTATTACTTAAAAGGCTAATAAAAAGTCGATACAAAACGAGGAAAGAAACGTGTCGAAAGATAACTAGGCATGAGGAGCCGCAATCCTACGGTTATGCAGCTACCCATGTTGGGTAATAAATTCCTTCCCCGTATCCTCTAACCGTGTAGACACCTCCGTAAAGAGGTCGCGATCCTCTGTGCGCTAGAGCAACAACCATGAACGGAGTAAAGCCGTACACCGGTAGATGAACTGCATAAGAGAAGAGCTTTTATCATTAAAAACTTTGTCATTCCTACATAGTCAAAGAGACCATAAGACGGCAATAGCTCCCACCCTGATAAGTAACTTAAACCTAGAATCCACCCCGCTTAGCAAATTGACAAAAAAAATTGGTATAAGGTAGAACCTATCTGAATGATTGACCATATAGACCTAGCGAACTGACACTAGAAGAAAATGTGTTTAATTGTCCCCTCGTTGCGATAAAAAACACATTTCGTACATCCTTACCAGTTGCGTTTTGCAAGATTATCTTTAATAAGAATAACACCACGACGAAGATACCATGCAAAAACCTTTGTTTCCTTCACCTTTGCTAAAGTATCACCTTTATGACGTACAATGTTGTATAAAGCTGGATATTGTTCGCGAAGGGGGTGGTTGTTCGCAACCATTTATCCTCCCAAAACCATATCTCCGACCCATCCTTGATGGAGAAAGAACCATATGAGAAAAATACTTCTTAGTTGCCATAATACCAGCCCAAAAATGAGAGTCACCAGATTTCCATATGACCTGGGAAATCACTTTTGAGCCAACATACTTTCTCCGCAACAATTTTTGTCATACGCCGTCCTCAGTTAACAACCTAGCCAGCCATTTCCCAAGCAAGGTTCTATTTTTAACCTCTAGATCATGGACACCTAGTCCACCTTGATCTTTAGGACGACAAATAACACTCTATTTAGTCAACCGGTATTTCTTTTTTTCACTATCTCCTTGGCAAAAGAATCTGGATCGGAAATAGTTCAATCTATGCAAAATTCCTTTAGGCAACTGAAAGAAAGAAATCATATACAGTACCATATTTTTGAGTACTGAATTGATGAGGACTATTCTTCCACCCAGGCGCTTCTGCAATCTTTCCTCGACCATTTTCCATTCAGCAAGCGTGAGTCTCCGATGATGGATCAGAATGTCCAGATAGCTTACTGGAAAGCTACCTAGCCCACATCCGAAAAGTTCAGCATATAGGTTAGCATCGTCTTGGACCTCTCCAAAACAGAACAATTCACTCTTATGGAAATTTATCTTAAGACCTGATAATTACTCGAAAGCTGATAGTATTAATTTCAGATTTCTCACTTTATCCAAGTCATGTTTCATAAATAGAATTGTATCATTGGCTTATTGAAAGATAGACAAGCCACCATCAACTAAGTGAGGGACCACTCCTTCAATGTGACCATCAACTTTAGCGCACTCAATAATAATAGCCAGCATGTCCGCCACAATGTTAAATAACATTGGAGATAGGTGATCACCTTGCCTCAAACCTTTTTTGTCTGAAAGTATCTACCAACGTCATCATTGACCTTAATGATGACACTTCCTCCAAAAACAAAGTTATTAATTAAATCGCGCCACTGATCTGAAAAACCTTTCATTCTGAGAGTCTGTTGCAGAAAAAACCACTTGACTTTCTCATAGGCTTTTTCAAAGTCGATTTTGAGGACTACCCCATTCAACTTTTTACGATGCAACTCATGGATTGTTTCGTGCAAGGTTACTACACCATCTAGGATGTATTTACCTTGCATGAAAGCAGTCTGAGTAAGACGCACCACGTGATCAGCCACAGAATTTAGCCTAATAGTGGCCACCTTAGTGAATATTTTAAAGCAAACATTAAGAAGACATATTGTTCTGTACTGTTGAATCCTTTCCGCATCATCAACATTTGGTAATAGAATAATCTCCCCAAAATTGATGCGAAAAAGTTCAAGTTGACCAGCATGCAACTCGCCAAATAAATCACATTTAATAGTGTCCCAGAAATTTTGAAAAAACTCTGCCGGAAAACCGTCAGGACCAGGCGCCTTGTCGTGCTCCATCCGAAAAACAGCCTTCCTTACCTTCTCTTCTGAATAAGGGGCGGTAAGAATGGCATTTTCCTGGGGAGACACTTGGGGAATATCATCGATCCTGGATTCATCCAAGGACAACGTAGATTTCTCTGAGGCTCCAAATAAACCTTTGTAGTATGACGTAATATACGACTTGAGCTGCTCATGGCCTTCGATCAAGCCCTCGTCCTGAACAGGAGAGTAGTAGTAGTAGTAGTGTAGTATTACTGGCTCACGCCAACAATAAATAGTAATACGACTTGAGGGGTAAAATGGAGATAATAGCACTAATACGTACTTTGATATTCATGCGTGCCTTATATAGTGAACATTTGGGGGCTCGGGAGAGGTATATGTATTTTCCGGTGTTAATTAAGGTATAGTGAGGTATTGATTTTGAAAGGTAGTATTGAAAATTAATACTATCTACCTCAATACGTACCTCTCAAGGATGGAAAACCTCTGAGAAGAAGAAAAATAGTGTCCCACTGGATCGAGGTCCTAAAACTAGTTTTCTTGAACCTCATTTGTACTGTAATAAAAACAACCACTAATTCTCTCGATCTGGTTCTTTTCAAATTCCTTTATGCCATACTATATAACAGGCCAATTGCGCGAGCCCAAGAGCTGTGGAACGAGTGGGAGATCCAGTGCCTGGTACTAGTGAGCTTCTTGCTGCAGGCCTTCCTCCTCTTCACCGCGGGCTTCCGGAAGCGCCACCGGTCGCGCCTGCTCAGCGGGATGCTGTGGCTGGCCTACCTCTCAGCAGACTCCGTCGCTGTCTTCGTCCTCGGCCGGCTCACGCTCCAGTCCGGCGACCCGCGCCACCAGCTGGTAATCTTCTGGGCGCCATTTCTGCTGCTCCATCTTGGCGGGCAGGAGACCATCGCGGCTTTCTCCATGGAGGACTGTGCGCTGTGGAAGCGCCACCTGCTGAACCTTGCGACCCAGTCGGCGCTGGCTGTCTACGTCGTCGGCAAGCAGTGGCGAGGCGGGGATAGGCGGCTCGTGGCCCCCATGCTGCTTATGTTTGTCTGCGGGGTAGGCAAGTACGCCGAGAGGGCGTGGGATCTCAGGAGGGCAGGGTCACGGGCACCTGGAAGCAGCTCCATCGCTGGCCATGTCACCGGCGCCAGGCGGGAATTCGAACGTGAAGTGTTTTGGTACTATGACAGGCTGAATCATATCGTCGCGGATAATAATCTTCAGCTGCATTTCGAGCTAGTCATGGATCTGGCTACCCGGGGCTTCCAGCTGAGCTTAGATTTTCTCATGGACGTCATCCCTGCGAAATCCTTGCGCCCCGGAACCGATTGGAACGAAGGCCTTGTGGCAAGGATCAAATCTTCAGAGAATAGAGCAGATTTGGTCTACAGATTGGCTGAAGTTCATCTGTCCTTGATCTATGACTACTTGTACACCAAGTTTGGAGGCTTAGGATTCTTGAGTATTCTGCATCGGCCAGCAACGTTTGTCCTAACCTCTGTAGCTCTATCCTTGTTTCTCATTGTTCTGGTTGACCAAAAGGGGACATCAACCAGCAGCTACTATAGAGCTGATATTACCATATCGTACATATTGCTTATCGGTGCCGTTGCACTGGAGATCTCCTCCGTCTTCATGTGGTTCATGTCATCATACTGGCCATACATGACCATTTCATATCTAAAGCATCGGGGTGACCGCCACAAAGCCTTCCGAACAATGTTGCTCATCATTGTTAGGTGCCTAGGTCGAGATAGCACAGTTGAATGGTCAAGGAAGCTGCCTCAGTACAACATGATCAGGGCATGCAACCGGGAGAATCAAGCTGCCCCACTTGAGAAGATGATGCGCTGTGTCGGCATTGAGAGGGACTACAGCACGCATGTTGTTGTCTCCCTCGAGGTGAAAAAGGTGTTGCTTGACCAACTGCTTGAGATAGCCACTTGTACCTCAAGTGCCGCAGAGAAGCTGGACTTTGCCAATTTCCGTGGTCAGTGGGCTCGAAATGGAGTTGATAATTGGCCTTGCTTCTTCGAAAATGAAGCTGAGCCGCCTTGTTCCTCTGAAGATGCAGCTGGGAGTGCAGCTCAAGATGCACTTCAGATTAGTGCAGTCCAAGAATTGGATTTTGTCTCAAGTGCCATTCTATGGCACTTTGTTACGGACATATGTTTACTGGGTAGTCAGGATGTCCCCCATGAGGCAACCGGTGAGATCTCCAGGCTGAGAAGGTCTAGTGACGAGTTGTCCAATTACATCATGTACCTTGTTGTCAAGTGCAATGTAATGCTTGGAAGCGATGGGTATTACGTGGTCAAAGTTGCACGACGTGACGTGATACTGTTTCTTGGCATGGTTGTTGACCAGACGGATTTCGTCCAGATAATCCGTGACGGAGACCCCGATGTCAACCTTAAGGAATTCCCTGCACTTGATCGAGCACACCGTGTCTCCTCGGAGCTGCTTAAGATGAATGCACACAACAGATGGAAACTCATCGCGTTGGTATGGGTGGAGATGCTTTGCTACGTCGCACAAAATTGTGGTGCTAAATTCCATGCCCAGCATCTCAGCTCCGGTGGGGAGTTCGTCACCCATGTCAAGATGCTCTTGTTTATCCTAGGCTTTCCTTTGCGTGGGAATAGTAAGGAACAGCTATTTCCTTCAGAAGAGATAGAAGAGAGAAAGTTCCTCAAGAGTTCTCATCCATAGAGACGGGGATGAGATCACTTACAGGAGAGGCGCCTTATCGCTAGCCGGTTGATGGAACCAGCGGTTGACCATGCGTTCTCCCTTCTGATGGGGATTGGCTGCTCCACCCTCACCAACCTCCTCACAGCAGCGCCTCCATGATCACACCAGCGCCTCCTTCATCCTCCCATGCTTCTTCCATGACGTGCGATGTAGAAATGCTGGTATCCATGCTATCCCAATCCATGTGCATCCGAAAAATATGACTTAAATGAGCATATCTGGCAATGGTTTGGAAATAGGCAAAAATAATTGTGGTATTTGCACTATCTGATCTTTCTTTCTTGTCTTAGTAAGCAAATCCAAATTGATGTTGTATGTGACGATCTATTTAGGTGTTGCATGATATACTTTCTGATGGAAATATGCCCTATAGGCAATCATATTGATAGTTCTTAGGAGGTTGCTTGACCTGGTTGCGGACCATCCGACCTGGCCAAGAGGTCGCTCGACCTAGTCGTGGGCTACTCGGAAGATTGTAAGAGATATGCCCTAGAGGCCAATCATGAAGATGATTGAAATTTGTTATGCTTGCATGGTTTTAATAATGATCTCATATTATATGTCATCACGCACGACTTGATTGTAGAACTGTATAATACATAGTGACATTATTATAAAAGTGGTCCCTTGATTTTATTTGTTTGCTGGAACACCAATAATAAACATAGATATAATCAAGCACATGGGTTGTTGTGATAGCCGTCTTTTACAGGCCATTTCATATAAAACTTCATATCCGCAACAAAGCTCACAATATGCCCTAGAGGCCAATCATGAAGATGATTGAAATATGTTATGCTTGCATGGTTTTAATAATGATCTCATATTATATGTCATCAAGTACGACTTGATTGTAGAACTCTATAATACATAGTGACTGTTAGGGTAATAGACTTCTTGTATTACCAGGGGCCTAAAGCCACAATATATAGTACTACCTCCATCCCAAGGCTTAAGGCCTATATTTTTTTTTCAGAAAGTCAAACGAAGTAAAGTTTGACCAAACTTTTAGAAGAATTTATGAACAAATATGATATAATGTAGGTACCATATGAAAAATATATTTCATTATCTATCTAATGATATTGATTTTGTACTTTTCATGTTAATGATTTTTTATAAAAACTTAGTCAAACTTAACATAGTTTGACTTTCTGAAAAAAATATATGCCTTGAGCCTTGGGATGGAGGTAGTACATGTACAGGTGCAAATATGCAGGAAGCCCCCTAACATATGGGGAAACTACAATATACAATATATACATCTAACACCCCCCTCAAACTCATGGTGGATCCACAACACTGAGTTTGGAGAGTAAGAAGTCATCACTACTAGAAAACAGCTTATCAGTGGCGCACCACTTTTGGCTATCAGTGGCGCACTAGTGGTGCGCCACTAATATCACGCCACTGCTAACTTTTAGCAGTGGCGCATCAGTAGTGCGCCATTGGTATGGCACATAGCACTGGCGCACCACATATAGCATCGACGTGCGCCACAGATACAAAGCTAGTGGTGCGCCACTAGGGTCCTAAAATGTGCGCTACTACTAGTATGAGAAAAAACAAAAAAAAAAGAACAGTGGCTCGTACAGCTCATCCTGTCTCGATCCTGTCTCGTTTCTACCGGGGGAAGAAAACAAAAAATAGTCAACATTTATTACACAACCAAAATTACAACCAGTATCTAACTTTGCAACTAAATCCCTAAAAGAAAAACAAAAAAGCAATCAGGTCCCTGCTCTACAGGGACGGAGCACGCCGGCTTCCTGCGTGCCAGCGGAGGGAGGCGTCGACGGCCGCTGATGGAGGTGACGTGGCCGCGCGGTCCCGCGCCGTCGTCGGCCGCGCGGTGTGCCGTCTGCCGACGCGGTGGTCCTCGATCTTGTCCGCGCGCCGTCGTTGATGAAGAGGCACCGCCGGGCCGCGGTGGTCCTCGCGCGCCGTCATCCGTCGTTGGTGAAGAGGCGCCGCCAGGAGTTGAGGTCGGCAGTGAGCCGGGAAGAGGAGGCGGAGCGGAGGGGTCGGGCTGGTCCTCCTCGTGCTGGTCAACTGCCCTCGTGGCCGGGAAGAGGAGGCGAAGAGGAGGGGTCGGGCCGAGCGCTTCCTCCACTACCTCGACAAGCGCCTCGATCTGGACCTGCTCGTGGGGAGCGCGGCCGCAACCTGCGCACACCGGTTGAGCTTGGCCGCCGCGCTGGTGGGAGAAGGGGCGGCGCCGGGCAGGTCTGGACGGGGGGCGGCGGTGGGGAGAGGAACCAGACGGGTGGAGAGAGGAAGAGGTGGGTGGGGAAAAGAAGTTGGCTGTGGGTGGGGAAAGAAAGAAGAGGGTGCGGTGGGGAGAAGAAGTTGGCTGTCGGTGGGCACATGGGGCATTTGTGCTGCGGTCTGCGTGGAGTGTTGTGCATGTGCGGTGCGGTACCCAAGCGATGCGGTACAGTGGCGCAGCATGTTACACACGTTACAGTGCGCTATTGCTGTTTGCAGCACAGTGGCGCATCACATATAGGTGCGCCATTGCTATTCGAATAGCAATGGCGCACCTATATGTGGTGCGCCACTGCTAACCTGAGACTCATCTGTAATTCAGCTTAAAAATTAGTAGTGGCCTATCACTATACTAGTGCGCCATTGGTAATAAGCTACTAGTGGAGCACCACTTTTTGTTACGCCACTGCTATATAGCAGTGGAGCACCAGTGAAGTGGTGCGCCACTGATACCATTCTTACGGCTAGGCCTTTTCCTAGTAGTGCATGCTGCGCTCGGGTTTGTGCCTTTGTAAAAAATCCGCCAACTGCAAATCTGAAGGCACATAATGAAGCGTAACAACCTGAGCCTGCACCTGAGCACGTGTATAAAAAGCATCAACACCAATATGCTTGGTAAGCTCATGCTTGACCGGATCACGTGCAATACTGATAGCACCTGTATTGTCAGACAAAAGTGGAGTGGGTGTCGTAACAGAGACCCCAAAATCTGCAAGTAACCACCGTAACCAGGTCACCTCAGCAATCAACAAAGCCATAGCCCGCAGCTCAGCCTCAACACTCGAACGGAAAACCGCTACCTGTTTCTTCGTCTTCCAAGCAACAAACGAACCACCAAGAAATACACAGTAAGCAGAAAGTGAACGACGATCCGTAGGATCACTCGCCCACGTAGCATCCGAGTAGCACTGGAGCTGGAGAGAGCTGGAACTAGGAAAGAAAAGGTGACGAGTGATCGTGCCACGAAGATAACGAAGAACACGGAGGAGATGACTGTAGTGAACGGTGGTAGGAGCTGAGACAAACTGACTCAGAATATGAACAGGATAAGAGATATCAGGACGAGTGATAACGTGTCGGATCAGGAAGAGGATCACCATCAGTAGGACGAAGCTTAACATTAAGCTCCATAGGAGTCTCAACAGTGCGCTCATCCCCAAGAGCAGCACGAGCAAGAAGATCATGAATATACTTTTCCTGAGAGATAGAAAAACCATCAGAAGTGGAGGAGACCTCAATCCCAAGAAAGTAGCGAAGAGGACCAAGATCAGTCATAAGAAACTGATCACGAAGACGAGCCTTGACAAAGGCAATATACTCAGGATCATCACCAGTAATGATCATATCATCAACATAGAGAAGGAGAAGAGTGCGTCCACGAGGAGAAGTGTGAACAAATAGCACTGGATCATGAAAACTAGGAGAAAAACCAGCAGCAGTCACCACAGAGGCAAAGCGCTCAAACCAGGCACGAGGGGCCTGCTTCAGGCCATAAAGAGAACGCTGAAGACGACAAACCATCCCATCGGGAACAGAATACCCAGGAGGAGGCTGCATGTAAACCTCCTCACTCAACTCGCCATTAAGAAAAGCGTTCTGAACATCAAGCTGGGACACAGACCAGCGCCGAACAGAAGCAACAGCAAGAAGAGTACGCACGGTGGTCATATGAGCCACAGGGGCAAAAGTCTCATCATAGTCACGGCCGTGCTCCTGCTGAAAGCCACGAGCCACAAGACGCGCTTTATAGCGCTCAAGAGATCCATCAGAGCGGGTATTAATTTTATAGACCCACTGTTGCGGTCAGAAACCCACCGGCGAGCAGCGACGGGCAACACAGGAGAGCCGGGAGCAACTTAGGGCTGCGGCTGGCCCTGGTCCCTCCGAGCGACGGCCCGCAAAGACTCCGGCACGCACGTCCGATGCTGGTGCAAGGGCGTGCCACCTGACCTATACCCGGTCGGGAAGGTGATGGAGATGCCTCGCTTAGTTTCCTGCATGGCATACACGTAAACATTAAATACGAGCCTCGATCGGCTCTCGAGTTGTCCCGTGAATCGGCTCAAAGAGCCGATCCACCCATGATTCGCACGAGGTGTACGAATATATGGTGGTCCTGCTTGATCAAGATAAAGCTAAAACGATCTACGACGATTTAGGGTTTTCACCGCATAATCGGAACGTCCTACTCGTGATTGGGCCTCGCGGCCACGCACGGTGATCGTAAGCCGATCCTAGACAGGGCCTAAAAACCAACACGAGGTTGATCCCCGGAACATCCTGTTTAGGGCTAGCAAACTACACCCTACGCGCCGCTGGATCCTCCAACCCTTCGTAAGGCCTAACTATGCAGATATTAAACTAATCCTTGAAGAACAAGGAGCAACCATAACGGATCGGATCTACTAAATAATGATCAAGCGGGGTGCCGCCCCTACGCCTAAGATATGCGTAAGGGCGGCTAGATGTCTAAGGGTTGCACGACGATAGCATATGATACGAAGAACAATGCTAACCCTAACACATCTAAGATAACTACGTTGCTCGCCATCAAAAAGGCTTCAGTACGAGCAACGCATGAACGACGAATAAACTTGTACTGCCTAGATCGCAAGATGCGATCTAGGCAGCATGTTGCTTACCCGGAAGAAACCCTCGAGACAAGGGAGTTGGCGATGCACCTAGATTGGTTTGTGGTGAATGTGATTGTTGTTTATTCCATAAACCCTAGATACATATTTATAGTCCGTAGACTTTCTAACGTGGGAATAATCCCAACCGTGCACGAGACAAACTCTAACTAATCGATACATATCCTACTATATTACAGATACATGGGCCAACTAGCCCAAACTTTGCATATAAGGCCGATTCACATATATTCTTCCATATATAATCTTCAAATCCATCTTGATCGCGGCCCACCTCTGACTCGGTCAAATTCTGGTGATAACACATGCCCCCCTGGTTTTGGAATTGATAATTCCAAAATCACTTTGCTTCTCTTCGTCGGGTCATGTCGTGGCAGAGCAGAACCGTCGCAGCATCCTTCATCATGATGCCCTGCCTTCTCAACTTTTCCGCGTGATTTGACCGTTGTTTTTTGGGCACCGCCTCCTCGGAAACTATTGTGGCATTGAATCTCTACTATATCCCCTTTATTTAACCGCTCTGAGCAGTTTACCACTTCATCCCCTTGCTCTGTTCTGGCCATCGGCACCCAAAAATCCCCAATCTCCCGTAGGCATGTCCTCTTATTCTTCCTCCTCCGCCTCGTCGGTCTTCTCCGACTCTTCCTCATCTCGCGAGCCGACGCCGGAGTGGGGCTCGTTGGCAGTGCACGACATTCTCGCCCCCACGACGTGGGACAAGGAGGAACACGATTCCTCCATCTGGTCCGAGGATGACAAATCCTTGACCGACGGAGAGGGCGACCTTCGATTCCTCGTCGAAGGGGAAGAGGAGGCGGAGAGCGAGGACGACCGCTTCTCCTGGGACGATTTCACCTCCTCCGAGGAAGAAGCGGAGGAGGACGACGACGACTCCCTCGAAGGTTACCCACCGGCGAAGCGCCTCCGCACCTGGTGGGACGACGACAGCGATGACGACGATGAGGAAGATGAGGCTCCCGTAGAAGGCTACGGGAGCTCCGATGAGACTTTGCCGATCGTCGAACGAAGTCGCTGTACAGAGAGCCGATGGCAGGGCATCGGCTTGCATTATAAACGCGATTTGAGGCCAAGCCGTTGCCTAATCACGTGGTCCAACAGGTCTAACTCACGTCCAAACCATCCTCCAACCTTAAACGCGCAGATTGAACTCCTCAGCAACTCACTAAGAGATTCATCCCAAACATCGTGACTTCCGGTATGAAACCGATCTGTTAACCCGCTTAATTGAGCTTATTCCTCTAGAGTCGATAGCAATGTAACGGCTTTTATTATTCTGAAGTCGATGCCCATGCATCGGCTGTCCTCGCATACTGTTGTCTCCGCATGTTTTCTCAAGTCGATGTCTGTGCATCCGCTATGATTGATTTTTTTTTTAACTGGCCGATTTAAAATCGGCCTCCATACTCACTGCCCATCATCCCACATGCTTGGGAAATACTTCTTGAGGTGTTGACCATTGACGGCTACTGGGAACTTAACGCCGTCCAACTGCTCCAGCATGTATGCATTACCTTTCAAGGCCTGGACAACCTTGTACGGACCGTGCCAATTAGGAGACCATTTGCCATATGCTTTATCCTTGGTTCCTAATGGCAACACAGCTTCCCATACCAGATCACCAACTTGAAACTCCTTTGGTCTAACCTTCTTATTGTATGCACGAGCTACCCTGGCTTTGTTCTCTTTAATCTTCTCCAACGACCAAAGTCTAAGTTCTCGTTGCGTCCTCAATAGTGTCACTCATCAAAGCTGCATATTCTTCAGCTGTTAGATCATTCTGAAACGTGACACGTCTTGATCCAGCCGTAATTTCCCAAGGTAATACGGCTTCCTGTCCATAGACGAGCTGGTATGGCGAAGTTTTTATAGCTCCGTGGCATGACATGCGGTAGGCCCACAAAGCTTCTGACAATGTTTCATGCCAATCCCTAGGGTTCTCGTCAATTTTTCTCTTGATCAGTTTGATCAGGCTCTGATTGGACGTTTTAGCTTGCCCATTGGCTTGAGCATAGTATGGAGACGATCGGATCAGCTTAATCCCCATGTCATCGCAGAACTTTCTGAATTCTTTAGAAATAAAGACCGAACCTCCATCGGTCGTGATAGTTTGGGGAATCCCGAACCTATGAATGACGTGTTCTTTCACAAACTTGATCACATCTTCTGATTTCACCTTCTTCATAGGGACGGCCTCCACCCACTTGGTGAAGTAATCTGTGATAACCAAAATCCATTCATGTTTTTTACTTGATGCCGGATGGATTTTGCCGATCATATCCATGCCCCACCCTCGAAACGGCCAAGGCTTGATGATAGGGTTCATTGCTGATGCGGGTACCATCTGAATCTTCCCGAACATCTGGCACGCTTGGCACCCCTTGTAGTACTTGAAGCAATCTTCAAGCATGGTGGGCCAATAAAACCCTGATCGCCTAATTAGCCACTTCATCTTATGAGCCGACTGATGAGTTCCACAGGCGCCTTCATGCACCTCATGTAAGAGCCGATTAGACTCGGTTGGTCCCAGGCACTTGAGTAGTAACCCTTCCAACGTCCTGTAGAACATGTCATCTCCTATGAGGACATACTTCATGGCTTTGTATCTTATCCGTTTAGGTGCCCCCGAGCCGAATCTTTTAAGTAATTGAAGATTTCGGCTCTCCAATCATCCTGTTCCAGGAACTGCACCTGAACTTCTGACCCGTCTGATATGTCTATATAGCCTGACGCCATTTGTGCGAGATTGTTGGCCTCAGTGTTTTGGGATCTTGGGACCCAATTAAAGTTGATGTACCGAAACCGTGTCATCAACTCACGGCATTCCATCCAATATGGGAAAAGCGATTCACTCTCGCACTTATATTCATCCGTGAGCTGGTTAATCACCAACTTGGAGTCTCCAAAAAGCTCTACTACTTCTGCCCCGGCTTCCAGTAGCAACTCCATTCCCTTACGCACTGCCTCATATTCCGTGACATTGTTGGTGCAATGGGTAGATAGTCTGATGGAAAAGGAGTATGTTGCCCCCCGAGGCGACACGAGCAGAATGCCGATACCACAACCATCGTCGCAAGCCGATCCATCGAAGAACATAGCCCATGCACGTATAGATAGTGCTGCTATATTGGTACTGATCCGTTCAGCTATAAGATCGGCCAACGCTTGCCCCTTGACTGCTTTCGCAGGCTGATACCGAAGATCGAACTCTGACAACGCGAACATCCACTTACCAAGTCGGCCTTTCAAAACAGGGGCCGACAGCATGTGCTTGACGACGTCTGACTTGCATATGACGATGATGTCTGCCGTCAAAAGGATGTGATGAAGCTTGGTGCAGGTGAAGAACAGGCAGAGGCAAAGCTTCTCGACCTCAGGATACCTTGTCTCCGCGTCCAACATCCTTCTGCTGAGGTAGAAAACGACCTTTTCAACACCCTCGTAGAGTTGCACCACCACCGAAGCGATGGACGTGTCAGCTACTGACAAGTAGATGTAGAACGGCCTGTCTTGTTGGGGCGGAACTAGCACAGGCGGCGTCGTCAGATACCGCTTAATCTCATCAAACGCCTGCTGGCTTCTCGCCCCCGGTGAAACTCGTCGTCAGATTTAGTTTTCACCAGTGCCATGAACGGCTCGATTCGTCCTGACAGATTAGAGATGAATCGTCGGACAAAATTGATCTTGCCGATGAGACGTTGGAGTTCCTTCTTCGTGGCGGGCGGCTGCATGGTACGCACCGCCTCTTGACATTTCAGGCCGATCTCAATTCCCCGTTCACGAACCAGAAAACCTAGGAACTGACCAGCCGTCACACCAAAAGCACACTTCTTCGGATTCATTCTCAGTCCGAACTTCCGAGTTCGGTCTAGGATGCGCCGTAAATCATCCAAGTGTCCCTCCATGGAGACAGATTTGACTACCACATCGTCGATGTAGATTTCCACCAACTTGCCGATCAGATCGTGAAATATATAATTCATGGCTCGTTGGTACGTTGCACCAGCATTCTTCAACCCAAAGGTCATGACTACATATTCAAACAAGCCTACTGCCCCTGGTACTCTGAATGCGGTCTTGTGTATATCTTCCGGAGCCATGAAGATTTGGTTATAGCCGGCGTTGCCTTCCATGAAGCTCAACACCTTGTGGCCAGCTGCTGCATTGATCAACGTTTCTGCCACAGGCATCGGATACTCATCTTTTGGAGTGGCTCTGTTGAGATCTCGGAAATCGATGGCCACACGCCATCGGCCGTCCTTCTTCTCTACAGGAACGATACTGGAGATCCACTCAGCATACCTGCATGGCCTGATGAACCCGACGGCCAACATCTTCTCGATCTCTTTCTTGACTTCTTCCAGAATTTCGGCCCTTATCTGACGTGCTCGTTGTTGGAACGGCCGAAATCCTTTCTTAAGGGGGAGCCGATGTTCAATGATGCTCCTGTCTAACCCAGGCATCTCTGTGTAATCCCATGCAAAGCAATCCGGGTATTCTTTTAACAGAGCTATCATCTGATCCCTGAGATGTGGATCTAACTTCTTGCTGATAAAAGTTGGTCGCGGCTTATCCCCAGGACCGATGTCGACTTCCTCTAGCTCATCAGCCGATGTAAACCCATACCCTAACTTCCCGTCGCCTGTGAGGTCGACACCAAATGCAGGGAGAGCGTGTGGCACGGATAATACGGGCTGATTGCTGGAATCGGCCTTCATCTTGATCGTAACCAGGATTTTTTGGAAGTGTCGGGACCGATCGCGCGGAACGGCTCCCTCCTTGTCCTCGCTATGAGAGCAGCTGCCCTCGTCTCTGTCCTTACCAGGGTGGCGCCCAAGTCCTACCATGTTGATGTTGAACGAGAATCTTGGCTGGTACCTCCCGGGATATGTGCATTCCACCATGTCGACGGCGTATGCCGGCGAATTCGGCACTTCTGGTGCTGCCAACGTGAATGGCAGCGGTGGACGGGATTGGAGTGGCATCTCTCCTTGGTAAGTCCCGAGAGCTGGTCCCGACGGAGAGTACTCATGCCTCATGATTTCCTGGATCATCCGAAAAGCGACACGCTCCAAAGTGTTCACCAGGCTCTCAGAATGGCGGTGCAGCGAGTGAGCCACCATGTAGCTAATCTCCTGACGCAGGGACCTGGTGCGTTCTTCTGACGGGGCGGACAGGTCCACTCCATCGAGCGCGCTTCAGGTGAGAACCCTTTCCACTCGATGCCATGTGAACGGGTTCCGTGAAAAGAGCCGATGAGGTCGGCTTCGAGGATCGCTTTGACCTCGTCATACTTCTTCTTGAGCTCCTCGGTCGGATCCTCGTACGTGACTGGGGTGCCGTCCGCCATCTCAGATGTAGATGGCGATGCGGTTGATGTCGAAGATTGTCCCACCGGGCGTGCCAGAATGTGTTGCGGTCAGAAACCCACCGGCGAGCAGCGACGGGCAACACAGGAGAGCCGGGAGCAACTTAGGGCTGCGGCTGGCCCTGGTCCCTCCGAGCGATGGCCCGCAAAGACTCCGGCACGCACGTCCGATGCTGGTGCAAGGGCGTGCCACCTGACCTATACCTGGTCAGGAAGGTGATGGAGATGCCTCGCTTAGTTTCCCGCATGGCATACACGTAAACATTAAATACGAGCCTCGATCGGCTCTCGAGTTGTCCCGTGAATCGGCTCAAAGAGCCGATCCACCCATGATTCGCACGAGGTGTACGAATATATGGTGGTCCTGCTTGATCAAGATAAAGCTAAAACGATCTACGACGATTTAGGGTTTTCACCGCATAATCGGAACGTCCTACTCGTGATTGGGCCTCGCGGCCGCGCACGGTGATCGTAAGCCGATCCTAGACAGGGCCTAAAAACCAACACGAGGTTTATCCCCGGAACATCCTGTCTAGGGCTAGCAATCTACACCCTACGCGCCGCTGGATCCTCCAACCCTTCGTAAGGCCTAACTATGCAGATATTAAACTAATCCTTGAAGAACAAGGAGCAACCATAACGGATCGGATCTACTAAATAATGATCAAGCGGGGTGCCGCCCCTACGCCTAAGATAGGCGTAAGGGCGGCTAGATGTCTAAGGGTTGCACGACGATAGCATATGATACGAAGAACAATGCTAACCCTAACACATCTAAGATAACTACGTTGCTCGCCATCAAAAAGGCTTCGATACGAGCAACGCATGAACGACGAATAAACTTGTACTGCCTAGATCGCAAGATGCGATCTAGGCAGCATGTTGCTTACCTGGAAGAAACCCTCGAGACAAGGGAGTTGGCGATGCGCCTAGATTGGTTTGTGGTGAACGTGATTGTTGTTTATTCCATAAACCCTAGATACATATTTATAGTCCGTAGACTTTCTAACGTGGGAATAATCCCAACCGTGCACGAGACAAACTCTAACTAATCGATACATATCCTACTATATTACAGATACACGGGCCAACTAGCCCAAACTTTGCATATAAGGCCGATTCACATATATTCTTCCATATATAATCTTCAAATCCATCTTGATCGCGGCCCACCTCTGACTCGGTCAAATTCTGGTGATAACACCCACTTACACGTGATAGGACGAACACCAGAAGGGGGAGAAACAAGATCCCAGGTGCCAGTGCGCTCAAGCGCAGCGATCTCCTCAGCCATGGCAAGCTGCCATTCAGCATGACGCTCGGCATCCCGATAAGAAGTCGGCTCAGAGACGACAGAGAGACCATACTGACTAGGAGAGTAACGGTCTGGAGCACGACGCTGACGAACAAGACGTGAAGAGGGAAGCTCATCTGCGGAAGACGACTCATCAGAAGAAGAGGAAGAAGGAACAGCAGAGGAAGGGTCCGAAGCCGGAGAACGAGGAGAACTAGGGGAACTAGACGGAGGAGAGGATGGCGCCGAGGTCGAAGGGGGCGCATCAGAACTAAGAGGTCGAGGAGAAGGGACAACGGGAGGTGCATCAGGAAATAGAAGAAAAGATATATCATCCACCGGGTAAGTACCAGAGGTGGGGCGAGGATAGAAGGGACGCGTCTCATCAAACATGACATCACGAGAGATGCGCATCCGACAACCAACGGGGTCCCAACTGCGATAGCCCTTATGCTCATCACTGTATCCGAGAAAAACACACTCAACAGACTGAGCGGTCAGTTTGGTGCGTTCGCGAGGAGGTAGGAGGACATAGCAAACGCAACCAAATAAACGAAGAGTCGAGTAGTCTGGAGAACTACCAGAGAGACGCTCGAGAGGAATGCCACCTTGAAGGGCAGCAGAAGGCTGAATGTTAATGAGGTAAGTCGACGTAGCGACAGCCTCAGCCTAGAAATGTGGCGGAAGAGAGGAAGCAATCATCATAGCACGGGTAGTCTCAAGAATATGACGATGCTTACGCTCGGTGACACCATTTTGAGCATACGCGCTGGGACACGAGAACTGAGCGAGGGTGCCCTGCTCAGCAAGGACTCCACGTAGGTGCTGGGAGATATACTCACCTGCAGAATCAGCACGAAACACACGAATAGGCGTGGAATACTGAGTACGAACCATGGCCGCAAAGTGCTGATAAATAGAGAGCACCTCACTGCGAGAGCGCATAAAAACAACCAGGTGTACCGTGAAAAATCATCAATGAATAAAATATAGTATCGATAGCCCCCTTTTGAAGCAAAGGGAGCCGGACCCCAAACATCTGAATGAACTAAATCAAAAGGTCGCTGAGATACAGACACACTAGTAGGATAGGGAAGCTGAATCGGTTTGCCTAACCTACAACCCTAACAATTTAAAGACACATCTCCTGAGACAGACCCCAGAAGACCACGACGGACTAATGACGATAAACGGGAGCCACAAAGGTGACCCAGACGATGATGCCACTGCTGAAAAGAGCCAGTGACGGAAGCAGCAACCGCAGGAGAACTGGCAGAGGAAGTGTCAGCGGATGGAACGCGAAGCCAGTCTAACTCCCATAGCCCCGGAGACTCAAGGCTGCGAGGGCGAGCTCCAACCAGGGCCTGTGTACGGCGATCCTGAATAGCACAAGAATCAGCGTCAAGAATGACGCGACAGCCAGAATCAGTAAGCTGACTAGCAGAAAAAAGGTTCATCTTAAGACTAGAAACATGAGAAACGTCAGGAACAGAGAAAGAGGGAGTAGAGAGGGTGTCTCGACTGGAAACAGGGAGAGAGGTACCATCAGCCGTGATAACACGGACAGGAGAAATAAGAGAGCGAAAAGCAGAAAGAATAGAAGACGCAGAAGTCATATGAAAAGAAGATCCAGAATCCAGATACCACGGGGATGACGTACCTGACTGTGTAGAGGATAGTGGTCGCGCGGTGCCAGAAGAGCTAGACACAGAACCAGCAGTACCCATCGAGGAAGAGCCTGTAGCAGCGAGCAGACCACGAAGACCACGGATAATGTCCTGATTAGACAGTGCAACTGCAGAAGATCCTGAAGAGCCAGCCTGCTTACGAGCATGGTACTGCTGACGTAAACTGGGATCCCTCCTCCAGCAGCTAGAGATAACGTGGCCAGGCTTGCCACAGTAGGAGCAGGGTGGATGAGGAGGTGCTGTCATACCACGAGGCTGCTGAGGCTGACTCTGGCCCTGAACCGGAGGAGTAGAAATTATCGGCGGTACTGGAGACCGCAACGAAGCCGACGGCACAGGAGGACCACGAGCAGACGACACAGGAGGACCACGAGCAGCAACTACAGAGGGAACCTCAAGAAGACCAGCACCACGAAGACGAGTCTCCTCAGCACGAAGCTCAGACAGTACCTCAGAGAGCGGAACACGACCACGAGCAAGCAGCTGGGCACGACGAGGCTCAAACTCCTTTCGGAGCCGCGACAAGAACTCAAATACGCGCTGAAACTCCAGATCCGCGCGCACAGTCAGACAGCAGAGACAGGTGGCACACACAGCTGTACGAAGAGAACCAAGCAGACGCCAGATAGCAGCACTCTGAGTATAGAACTCATCAATAGTGGAATCACCCTGCTGAAGAGCATGCTCCTGGCGAACCACAGACAGGTAAAGAGCATCCCCAGACGGCTGATAGCGCTGACGAAGAAAAGCCCACTGAGCAGCAACAGTGGGAAGACCCATGAACTCAGCAGCATACTGAGGCAGAACACTGGAAGTGAGAACAGCAGCAGCACGAGCATCCTCATCTATCCACTGAGTGTAGTCAGTCAGATCAAGCCGGTACGTCGCAACAGCGGTAGAATACTCCTGGACCTTCCGGTCATACTCAGCCAGAGCAGTATCATCAGCACTCTTGGCTGCATCCTTGACCTCCTGAGTAGCATCGGGGGCAAGGGCAACGGGTGTCGGTGGAATAGGCGCCGTAGGAGCAGTGGGGCGCGGCGGACAGGGGACCTCGCCAGAAAGCACACCCCAAAGACGAAGACTGCGCATGTGGACGCGCATGAAGGCAGCGAAATCAGGATAATTCGCGCCATCAAAAATCACCGAGCAGCGAGGAATCGCAAGATAGCCCGACGAGGAAGACATAGTTTTTTTTTCAGAGATGAAATCTAAATCGAGTCAACTCCCGATCGAAACAGCAGCGGCGCAGCACGCACGCGGGCGGGCGGGCGGGCGGGCGGGCGGGCGGACGGGCCTGGCGGGCGGCGGCCGGACGGGGCGGCCCGGCGCGGCGGCGGCCGGATGGGAGCGGCTTGGCGCGGGCGTCGGCCGGAGGGAGAGGCGGCGGCGGGAGGCGGGCCTGGCGGGCGGCGACCTTGCGTGGGCGCGGCCGGGCCGGCGGGCGGTGACTCGGCGTGGGCGGCGGAGCGGGGCGTGGGCGGCGGAGCGCAGCCGGGACGGGCGGCGGCGGCCGGAGCTCACCGGCAGCGAGGGAGAGGCGGCGGCGGCGGCCGGGCGCGGCGGCACGAGGCCGGGGCGGGCGACGGCTGTGAGGAGAGGAGCTAACCTTGCTTTGATACCATGTTAGGGTAATAGACTTCCTGTATTACCAGGGGGCCAAATGCCACAATATATAGTACATGTACAGGTGCAAATATGCAGGAAGCCCCCTAACATATGGGGAAACTACAATATACAATATATACATCTAACAGTGACATTATTATAAAAGTGGTCCCTTGATTTTATTTGTTTGCTGGAACACCAATGATAAACATAGATATAATCAAGCACATGGGTTGTTGTGATAGTCATGTTTTACTGGCTATATAACTAGTTTGGGTGGAGATTTTCATATAAAACTCCATATCCGCAACAAAACTGATAATTTCACATGGAGTCTTGTCGCCGTGTATGGAGCAGCCCAAGAAGAGTATAAAACTGTCTTCCTCCGTGAATTGGTTAAATTGGCAAAAGACAACCTGACGTGGGCATACCCTGGCGGGTACCCACTATCACCATACCTGGTGCGGTAAAACTGAAGGCCCATGAAACCCAAGACACAATAACAATCGAAGCCCAGGAACCTGGCGTGTAACACAAGAACTGGCCCGTACAGGGGTACCCGAACATGTAACCGACCCAGAGTCCTGAGACCAGGACTCCTATATAAGGACGAGGAGGGATCGACGGGGAGGACGATTGAAGACAGATCTACGATACCTAACCAAGGTCACGCCATAGCCATCACGGCGACATTGTAACCTAATCATCATCAATCAAGAACAGACAAGCAGTACGTAGGGTTTTCCCTCTGGGGGCCTGAAGCTGGGTAAATCGCGTCCCGTGTGTTGTGTTGTTTGTATGCCAACGAATCCACCAGCGCATCATCTTCCCTAAAACCCAAGTCCATAACTTATGCGTATTGCCATGGTACCCCCACATCAATTGGCGTCGTCCGTGGGGAAATTGTGCGCTGGAGTTATGGTTTCTGCGGCTCCGACTTTCAAGATCTACGACTCGACGGTTCAGGAGGAACCGATCTGCTTCGGGTCCTTCACCTTCACGCCGCACTCGCCGGCCCAACGATCGGCCTTCAGCTCTTTCCACGATGGAATCGATCTGGCGCTCGGTATGGTTCCGCGTCAAATTGGTCGGCACTCTCCGCCTCCCAGATCCGATCTGGTCGATCATGACGGAATCGACAACTTCATTGAATGTTTTGGCATCCCTTGCGGCGTCTTCTGTCGCCTCCTCCAGCGAGCCGGCATCTGCCTCGACTTCGATCTACTGCGTCGGCTGCGATGCATGACCATGACGATGATCTTGATGAGCACGAAAGCTGCCTCCGTAGCGCGCCTCTACCATGGATTATAGGCGTGGTCATCGAATCCGACACTGGCACCGAGAACGAAGACGAGAATTATCGGCATGCCAAAGGCTCCTCCATCGGAAGCATGAAGCCTTGCTCAAGATCCGAGCAGACCTCGCCGAGCACAGGCGACATGCCGATGAGTCAAGTGCACGATGTGCAGACCTATCCTCCCTCCGATCTTCTTCATCATGGCATGAAACCGCTACCGGCGGGGGTGGCGTGCACAAGCAGGGCTCGCGATAGCCTCACGTGCACGAAGGCGACATGCGCGAGATGTCAAGAAGCCTTCACGGAGGACACACTTGGAAACCTGGTGGCCAAAACGCCGCAGGGTGCTGTCTTCGCGGCCACAACATACCTGCTATCCAACCAGCCTCCGGAGAACGACCCTCGAGCCGTGGTTCATCGACCAGCCATCGTAGGCCTAGGCCTGGTCGGAGCGACGCTCAATACGGATGCCAACCGAAGCACAGAAAAGGCAGTCAAACCACGACGACACGACCGCTCGCCTCGATGAGGCAATGATTCGCCGCATCATCGTAGCCCGTGGCAAGAGCCGCGAGAGCGAAGATCACGCGGCCACGACGCCTGTGATGACATCAATCAAAGCAAAATCAACAAAGCTCGCGTGAGGCGTAACCGTAACTCTTCTGACTCTGACGAAGATGATGAGATGTGTGGGGCGAGCTGTTTCAGCTGCCGCGTGCGCTGAACCAGGATGCCGAAGGGCTTCAAGCTGCCCTCTGACACCCCCAAGTATGACGGTCTTCAAGAGCCGAAGACCTGGCTAGACAATTATTTAATGCCGGTAAGGTGCCAAGGGCTACAATTACAGTTGAAACACTCTGCATGCGCCTGGCTCAAGGGCCTGCCAGACCGATCAGTCGACAGCTGGAGCAACTTGGTCCATAGCTTTGTTCGAAACTTCCAAGCCACTTACAAACGACCGGCATCCATCGAGGAACTGAGGGCATGCGCACAGAGTTCTAGCGAGTCAATACGCTCGTACATCCAGCGATGGACCATCCTTAAGAACACTGCGGAGGATATTTCTGAAGAAAAGGCAATCGACGCTTTCAACACCGGCCTACGAAGACGAGACCTCAAGGAAGAACTGGGTTGTGTTAAGCCAACACTAGTGGAGAAGAGGCCTTTGGTCCCAAGCAAATGTCCCAGTGCTGAACCAAACCGGGTCCAATGGGGGCATTGGTCCCGGTTCGTTCTACGCCGGGACGACCCCACTCGCTGGCGCCTGTCCTGTAGTGGCCTTTGGACCCGGTTTGTAATACAAACCGGGACTAAAGGGTCCACCGCAGGGCGCGGCAGGCCGTGTCAGTCGTGGGGAACCCTTTAGTCCCGGTTTGTATTACAAACCGGGTCCAAAGGCCCCCCTCTGGCTATATAACCTTGCCCCTGCCCAAGTGTGAGCCACACTTAGCCATTTTTTCACTATCTTCACAAGAGGGGTGTATTGCTTTCCTCTCTTCTTCACATGCACAAGAGGTGTTCGATGAAATGCTTAAGAGGATTTGCCACTTGAGTTTACACAAATCAAGCCACACTTAACTTGCTTTTTTCTTCTTCATCGAGGTTAACAACTTTATCCTTTTCATCCGCAATTGATAAAATGCATGTGTATATATACATCGTGATGTTCTGTAATGGTTTTGATCAGCTTAATTATATCATGCAGATGAATCGGCAATGGATGTACATTGACCGACGGTTTGACGAGTTCACTGCGGGCCTGGATAATTTTATGGCCGTGGCGGAGGCAAACAAACATGGTGGCTTCATGTATTGTCCATGTGTGGATCGCAAGAATACCGTAAATTACGCTCACTCGAGTCTCATTCACAGCCACCTTCCGCGATCCGGTTTCATGCCCGATTACTATTGTTGGACCAAGCACGGAGAAAGAGGGGTTATGATGGAAGACAATGACGAAGAGGAAGAGGATGATGACGGTTATCCCAATTTCCCCGAATACGATGATACCGCAGAAGGCAATGAAGACAATGAAGTAGAAGATCAAGAGGCACCGGATGAGCCTGCTGATGATGATCTTGGCCGGGCCATTGCTGATGCAAGGAGAGAATGTGAAACTGAAAAGGAAAGGTTGGCCTTCGACAAGATGATAGAAGATCACAACAAATTGTTATACCTAACTTGCGAAGATGGCCATAAAAAGCTAGGCAAGACACCTGGAATTGTTGCAATGGAAGGCGAGAGAACGGTGTCACCGACTCGGGATTTGGAAAGTTGCTGACAATAATTAAGAGGAAGCTTCCAAGGGGTAACGAATTGCCCGCCGATGACGTACGAAGCGAAGAAGATTGTCCGCCCTCTAGGATTAGATGTGCAAAAGATACATGCATGCATTAATGACTGCATCCTCTACCGCGATGAGTACGAGAATTTGGATGCATGTCCGGTGTGCACTGCATTGCGGTATAAGATCAGACGAGATGACCCCTGGTGATGTTGAGGGCGAGCGCCCCGAGAAGAGGGTTCCTGCCAAGGTTATGTGGTATGCTCCTATAATACCACGGCTGAAACGCTTGTTCGGAAATAAAGAGCATGCTAGGTTGTTGCGATGGCACAAAGAAGACCGTAAGAAAGACGTGATGTTGAGGCACCCTGCCGATGGCTCCCAATGGAGAAAAATCGATAGAGAGTTCCCAAACTTTGCACAGGATGCAAGGAACTTACGGTTTGGTCTAAGTACGGATGGCATGAATCCTTTTGGAGAGCAGAGCTGCAGCCATAGCACCCGGCTCCGTGACTCTTTGTATATATAACCTTCCTCCTTGGTTGTGCATGAAGCGGAAGTTCATTATGATGCCAGTGCCCATACAAGGCCCGAAGCAACCCGGGAACGACATTGATGTGTACCTGAAGCCATTAGTCGAAGAACTTCTACAGCTGTGGTCCCTAGCAGGTGTACGTGTGTGGGACGAGCACAAGCAGGAGGAATTTGACCTAAGAGCGATGCTTTTCGTAACCATCAATGACTGGCCCGCTCTTGGTAACATTTCAGGATCTGTCAAACAAGGGATACAATGCATGCACACACTCGTTTACATGAGCTCGAAGGTGATTATTTGGAAAAAGGTCGGAAGGTCGTGTACACGGGGCATCGTCGATTTCTTAGGCTTACCCATCCCGTAAGAAAGAAAGGCAAGCATTACAACGGTGAGGCTGATCACCGGAGGAAGCCTCCCCATCGTGATGGTGTTGATATATTTGGTATGGTCAAGGATCTAGATGTAATATTTGGAAAGGGTCCTGGCGGACGGTCCGTTCCGAATGACGATGCCGGACACGCGCCCATGTGGAAGAAGAAATCTATATTTTGGGATCTACCCTATTGGGAAGTCTTAGAGGTCCGCTCTTCAATCGATGTGATGCACGTGACGAAGAATCTTTGCGTGAACCTCGCTAGGCTTTCCGGGTGTGTACGGGAAGACAAAAGATACACCGAAGCACGGGAGGACCAGCAACGTTGGAAAGACCCCAAAAAGCTGCATGAGAGAGTTAAAGGACTTCATTTATCCAGCTACGCTCTTACAAAAGCAGAGAAGGAAATATTTTTTGAATGTCTTAGCAGTATCAAGGTCCCGTCTGGCTTCTCCTCCAATATAAAGGGAATAATAAATTGTAGAAGAAAACATTCCAGAACTTGAAGTCTCATGACTGTCACGTGATAATGACACAGTTGCTTCCGATTGCGTTGAGGGGGCTTCTACCGGAAAATGTTCGACTGCCCATTGTGAAGCTATGTGCATTCCTCAATGCAATTTCTCGAAGGTAATAAATCCAGAAATTCTACCGAGGTTGCAGAATGATGTGGTCCAATGTCTCGTTAGTTTTGAGCTGGTGTTCCCACCATCCTTCTTCAATATTATGACACATCTCCTCGTTCACCTGGTCGATGAGATTTTCATTCTCGGTCCTGTGTTTCTACACAATATGTTCCCCTTCGAGAGGTTCATGGGAGTCTTGAATAAATATGTTCATAACCGTGCTAGGCCAGAAGGAAGCATCTCCAAGGGCTATGGAATAGAGGAGGTCATTGAATTCTGTGTTGACTTTATTCCTGACCTTAAGCCGATTGGTGTTCCTGAATCGCGGCATGAAGGGAGACTAAGTGGAAAAGGCACGCTAGGAAGGAAATCAATGATATGTAGGGACGGGATTTCTTTGACTCAAGCACACTACACAGCTTCTACAAAGTTCCACCTTGGTGGCTCCGTATATCGGTGACCACAAGAACTTTCTACGCTCCCGTAACCCGGGCGATCGAACGATTGGATTAGACGTGAACACATGTCGACTTTCGGCGGTTGGTTGCAAAAACATCTCCTGAATAACAAACATATTGAAGATCAGCTTGTACTTGCTGGCCCGTACACCATCTTCGACTGTAGTGACTTTCCAAGGGTACGAGATAAATGGGAATACATTTTACACGATCGCCCAAGATAAAAAGAGCACCAACCAAAACATCGGTGTCCGATTTGATGCAATAATGAATGAAGGCCCAAATGACACATATTATGGTTACATAGAGGATATATGGGAACTTGACTATGGACCTTCTTTTAAGGTCCCTTTGTTTAGGTGCAAATGGGTCAACAAAACAGGAGGCGGGGTTCGGTAGACAAGTTGTATGGAATGACAACAGTGGATCTCAACAATCTTGGGTATAGAGACGAACCATTTGTCCTAGCCAAGGATGTGGCCCAGGTTTTCTATGTGAAGGATATGTCTACCAAACCAAGAAAAAGGAAACATAAGGAAACAAATACATCAAACGATGAGCCAAAGCGCCACATAGTTCTTTCCGGAAAAAGAAACATCGTGGGAGTGGAGGACAAGACAGACATGTCAGAAGATTATAATCAGTTTGATGAAATTCCACCCTTCAGAGTGAACATTGATCCAAGCATCAAGTTAAATGATGAAGATGCTCCATGGTTACGGCCGAAGAAGATTAATTAAATGATGAAGATGCTCCATCATCAAGTTAATTGAAGAATGTTCATGGCACAAATGAGTATCTCAACATGGCAATCAATTTCCCATTTATTTTTGTGTAATCATGTAACCGTATGTAAGATATTAAAAGTGGAGATGCGCCACGGGAGATTTCCCAACCCTTTCCCCAACACTCGTTAGATGAGATGTAGTCGTTCAGGGGCTTGCAGGAAAGGATTCCAAGGCGCAGTTTCGAAGATGCCGTAGGGCGTGTGCACCAACGACATCTTCGAGAAACTGCGCCACGGAGATTTCCCAACCCTTTCCCCAACAACTGTTAGATGAGATGTAGTCGTTTAGGGGCTTGCAGGGAAAAATTCCGAGGAGCAGCTTCCGAAGATGTCGTAGGGCGTGTGCACCAACAACATCTTCGAGAAGCTGCGCCACGGGAGATTTCCCAACCCTTCCCTTCATCCATGGGAATGAAACTCTGCTTGGCTTGTTGATCTGTTTGGCAAGGCGTATCGATGCTCCTTTTATAGGCACGGCACCTCTTCTACTTTGTCTTGTTCCTTCGACAGGGCGTCGTGCGCTACATGCTTTATCTCATCGAGCAGTGCGTCCACCCATGCGTTCTTATCCTGCCGACATCTTTAGTCCCGGTTGTACCCACCAGCCGGGACTAAAGGTTACCCACACGTCCTTATCCCACCGACAGTTTTGTTAGATGACACAAAAAGGATCTTTAGTCCCGGTTGTACCCACCAGCCGGGACTAAAGGTTACCCACACGTCTTTATCCCACCGACAGTTTTTGGCGCCACCGTGTTCCCGCCTATTTTTCTTCCCGCGCTTTCCACTCGCTTCCCGCCTCCGTCCTCCCGCCATTTTTTCACTATATATATGTTGGCTTGGCCTCCATTTACATATCACATCTAGACTCATATCCGCAAACCTCATCACCGAGGTCACATGGCTTCCATCGTATCTCTAACCCTCCGGGAGGCGGAGGCGCTTTGCGCGTCGAACTACCCCTGCCCGCCGGGCTACCGCGTCCCTACCGGCTGGTTGCTGAGCGTCGGAGGGGTACCGGTCCCTCCTGTCCCTCTAGGTGTGGCGCGCGAGATGGCCATCACGAACCACTACTACTTCGAGCTCACGCCAGAGCAGCGGAGGAATCCCCAGTGGCATCCCGACTACAGCCCGACTTGGGAGAGCTTCTTCATCAATCGGCGTGAGAGGGCGCTCGCCAGGCACGAGGAGGGCGGCCCGCCTCCTTCGAACTTCAACGAGGCCGGCCGTCGGCTGTGGTGGCGCGACCGAACTCTCCAGGGCGTCATGGCCCACCGTGGCCCCCGCCTGCGCTACCCTCAGTCCCAGCCCACGCGTGCTCTCCCGCCGAGGTTTGACTACCGCGACCCCGATGCCAGCGATGATGATGACGGCGACTACGATGACTACAGTGGCGAGTACTATAGGGCTAGGCACGAGTATGACTGAATGACTCGAACAGTCGAATCTGGCCATGTATCTTAATTAATTTTCAGTTGACCTAGGCACGAGTACTATAGGGCTAGGCACGAGTACTATCTGGCCATGTATCTTAATTAATTTTCAGTTGAGTTCTCGTACTTTAATTCCACATGTAATCCGGCGGGAAACTTTTCTCATCATCGGCGTCTCGCCATAACGACTTTATTGAAAATACAATAAAATAGATAAACAACTAGTCTAGTCGATCTACTCGTCGTCGGAGGTTGTCTCGGTCCAAATGTCGTCCCACCGAGGGTCGTTGTCGGCCCAAGTTGTATTCGGGTTATCGAGCTCGAACACGGCGACGGCCCGACGATGGCGCCCGTTGGACCTGCGTTGTGCCCGGAGGTCAGCGAAGAACGCGGCGGTGTTGTCGACGTCGTTGGGGAACTGCGCCCTCCACTGGCGCATCAACTCCTCGTCGTGCTCGGCGATTGCGATCCGGCGCTGCACCTGGCGGTGGCGGCGACGGTCCTCGTCGTCTGGAACTCTGCCTCCTCTAGCGATTCGACGTCTGGGAAGTTCATGTTGCACCGTGTCCGCCGAAATCGCCATGCGGCCGCGTCGTAAGCGCGCGCCGCCAGCTCCGGGGTGTTGTACGTGCCGAGGGTGAGCCGGAAGCCACCGGCGCGCATCTCGGCGTAGAACCTACCGCTCGGCCGCGCTCGGACGCCACGGAAGCCGGACGAGCCGCGACGGCGCGGCGGCATCCCGGCGACGAATGAACGGAGGCGACGGCGACGTGTGGTTCCGCGCGCACGCGGCGCTTTATAGCACAGCGACGCCGGCAAGTTTGGCGACAGGTGGCGCGGGAAGCGGCGGGGCGTGGCACGTGGAAGCGGGATCTACACGGCGCACGGCGGTGGCGGCGGGGCGAGGCACGTGGAAGCGGCGGCGACACGTGGCACGGGGAAGGGACACGTGTGGCGGTGGCGGTGGTGGCCAGTACATGGCGGTGGCGGTGGTGGGCAGTACACGGCGGTGGCCCGTACATGGCGGTGACGGTGGTGGCCAGGCGGTGGCGGTGGCGACGGTGGCCAGTACACGGCGGTGGCGACGGTGGCCAGTACACGGCGGTGGCGACGGTGGCCTGTACATGCATGGCGGTGGCGGCGGTGGACACGTGTGTCAGTGCGGTGGCTTTTTTTCATTTGAAATAAGGCGGGAATGAAATTTTTTTAAAAAACTGGCCTTTGGACCCGGTTTGTATTACAAACCGGGACTAAGGGCCTTTTTTGCGCGCGCAGCGAAAACGCAGCAAAAATGGACTTTAGTCCCGGTTTGTATTACAAACCGGGTCCAAAGGGGGTCCTTTGGTCCCGGTTTGTAACACCAACCGGGTCCAAAGGGGGGGGGGGTATATAACTGGTCCTTCGTCTCCGCGCGGAGATCAATCCCGCGGAGACGACGAACCGACGCCGCCAGGCTGCCGAACTCGCGCGCCGTCGCTGCCGCCGCCCCTGCCGCACGCAACCGCCGCCGCCGCCGCCGCCGCACGACGCCGCCTCCTCCTCAGCCGCGCGCACGCGCGCAACCGCCGCGCGCCGACTCCGCCGCCTCGATCCTCTCCGCCGGCAACCGCCGCCGTGTCTCCACGCCGCGCGCAACCGCCGTCTCCGCCGCCTCCACTCCGCCGGCTACCGCCACCGTCGCCGCCTCCTCGCCGCCGCGCGCCTCCTCCTCCGGTAAGAGCCGCCGCCCCACGGCCCCTTCTCCTTTTTTTTTCTTTTTTAGTCTTTTTTTTAGATTAGTTTGTTAAGTTAGAAAAATTAGATTAGTTTGTTTAGTTAGAAAAATTAGTTAAAACAATAGTTAGAAAATTAATTAGTAAAATTAGTTAGTAAAATATTTAGTTAGTGTGTTAGTGAAAAATAGTTAGAACTTTAGTTAAAACAATAGTTAGAAAATTAGTTAGTGTGTTAGTGTAAAATAGTTAGCGCGCAAAAACGCCGGCGCCCCCCCAAATAGAGATGTACGCCGGCGCCCCCCAAATAGAGATGTACGCCGGTGCCCCCTTACGCGGTAGTGCCGGCGCCCCCAAATAGAGATGTACGCCGGTGCCCCCTTACGCGGTAGTGCCGGCGCTCTTGCCGGCGCCCCAAATAGAGGATGTACGCCCGGCGCCCCTTACGCGGTAGTGCCGGCGCCCCCAAATAGAGGATGTACGCCCGGCGCCCTCTACGCGGTAGTGCCGGGCGCTCTTGCCGGCGCCCCCAAATAGAGGATGTACGCCGGCGCCCTTACGCGGTAGTGCCGGCGCCCCAAATAGAGGATGTTGTGCCGGCGCCCCCTTACGTGGTGTGCCGACGCTCTTGCCGGCGCCCCCAAATAGAAGATGTTGTGCCGGTGCCCCCCTACGCGGTAGTGCGGCGCGCCCGCCGGCGCCCCTGAATAGAGTATGTAGTGCCGGCGCCCCCAAATGGTAGTGCCTCGCGCCGACTAACATATAGTGAAGTTATTTTTTAATTTATGTTAACGTTGGTACATATATATATGATTTGTTTTCGTAGCTACGATGCCGCGACAGCCGCCGCGCCGTGGTCCGACTCTTCTAGAGGAGATGGAGCTGATGGGGAGGTCCGGGACCGGGCTCCGCCGGGGTGGCACCGGGAGGTCTTAGCTTCCGGGTCGCGCACCTAGGCGGAATCCGGGTCCCGTTGTCGACCCGGATATTCTTTGGTGGAGGTCTTATGGGCCACGGTCGTTTCGAGAGGAGCCGGCCCCGCCGGAGGAGGTAGCTCAGCCGCATTGAAGCGGAGGACCAGCACGTTCGCCGTTACATGTACGCGTTAGACAACATGTATAGGACCGGATGGAGCGTTATGCGGGGATCTCATGTTAGCTATGCTCCCGTTGTTGTTCCGTGGCTTTGGGGGTACACCCAGCGCGGCTCGGGACCCGGCCAGCGCCCTCTAGGACCCGGTCTCGCGCGGTTGAGTGGTTGTAGTAGTGATTGATATGTATTAGGGTTAAATAAACATGAACCCGATCTATGTATGCATGTAATCATGCAGTATTCTGCTTCAGCACTATATTATCGATCCTTAGTTAAGAACTACATATGTAACTCCATTTTAAGTTTTCTGCATTATCCTTAATTTGATCATATGATGGTTCCTATGTATAGCTTGCAGGTCGTTGTAGAAAGCATGGAGAGAGATGAAATTCAAGAAAATTTCATGGAGGAACTCATAGCAAACGGTACTCTGGATGATCGCGACGACGACGTTATTCCAGATGATGGCGGTGACGATGTCACCGCAACTTATTTGAATGACTCCTTTGAGGGAGCGGAGAATATTGAGGAAGAAGATCCTAGTGGCGCCAGTGAGGAACAAGATCATCATAATGGCTCCCGAACTGTAGTTATCACCGAGGTATATAAATTAATTAAGCCGTTGTTGATCGACTAGATGCATTAACTAATTAAATTGTACTGACTATGAACTATTTCTTTTTTAGCCCTCCGGATCGAGCACTTCTTCTGTAAAGTCGAGGAAGCGAGGCCCGGCCAAAAAGTTGGATGACGGTGTTAGGCACGACATCACCCACATCGAAAAGGATGGTAAACCGATTGCTCCAGAGAAACGTGCAAAGGCATTTATAGCTCAATGCGGAGTGCTTGTTAGGGACCACGTCCCGATCACCGTTCGAGAATGGCACAAGCCGAAGGGACTAGTGCTGTCTGCAGAGGAAGAAACTCAAGGTCTTTATATCGATGATGTAGCCAAAAACAGCATTATGAACAAGCTCATGTCACATTTCAACATAGTACCCGAAGAGGGGGTGACGCTGAAAAGGCCAAGATGGAGCAGGCCCTCCGCGAGGTTGGCAAGAAGAAGATGGCCGAACTATTCAAGAGCCACAAGAAAAGATTGCGCCGCCTTATCAAGTTAAAGAAGGCTCCGGACAAGTGAGAAGGTAAAAATCACTCGGGACGAATTCGTGAAGTACAAGCACGGAGTCGAAGAATTTAAGAGAAGGTCGGAAATAAATAAGGCAAATGATGCGTTGAAGCTATATCACCAAATTCCGGGTCCAGGTGGATACAGTGGCTAACCGTCCTAATTGGCAGTGCAGCTGAGGCGGAACCGACCAGCAAAGGGATCAGATTAGGGACACACGGTTGGATCGAACGGTGCAAGGAGTGGTTCTACGGGATTGGGGGAACGTTGGATCCGTAAACAGGGAAGTGCAACTATAAGAAAGCTCATCCGAAGGTTCCCATTGATGCCCTGGAACAAGCACATAGGGACGTGGAGGCGGGGTTGTTCCAGCCCGAAAGAGAGAACGATGAGCCGACACGCGCCCTTGGGAACAAAGAACACGGCGGACGAACACGAGGCACAGCAGGCTCCGTCTCCGTGGAAGTATGGCTTTCCTGCGGAAAGGAAGAGATTTCCCGATAAAAGCCATGAGAGGAGGAAGGCAAGGGAAACAGACCGCCTGGCTAACTTAGAGGAGGGTATGAGCACCATGAAAGCCCAATTAACCATGGTAACCCAAGTACTTACATCTCAGATGGCTCGGGGGCAGGCTGTAGATCCTGCACTGCTCAATGCCCTCGCCCCGCTGCAATCTCAACCACACCGGAAAAGCAGCGTGGCTTCCTCTCAGCAGGTGGATAATGATGATGATGATGACCAGGTGGTCGAGCCTCCTCGCTACCCCCCCGTGGATGATCTCACTGAGAGCCGTCCTTGTGAGCTGCATGTTAAAGTTTTCAACCTATCCTTCAAGGCGGCGGTCGGCATCCTCTTACCTACAAGGTCTTACCATTGCCGTCCGGTCCAAGACGACTTTGCTGTTGTGATGGTGGATGAAGTGTTGAGAGAGTATGAGGGGTTGGTGCTTGAGCACCCCGCGGGTGAAGATGGGGAAATCAAAGAACCGGGAGAAGCCCGTAGAACCACCGTGCAATGGCGGAAGGAGAACATTGTGTTTCCAGGTGAGAAGCCAACAAGCAGTGCCACCTCCGCCTCCTCCGCCACTCGTGCGGCCTCCTCCGCGTGATGATTCTCCTCTCGCGCGATGATGATTCCCCTATCCATGACCAGTCTCCTCCGCGTGAAAATACTCCGCCGCCTCCTCCTCCTCGTCGGGAGACTCCGCCGCCTCCACCTAAGCAAAAGAGGAAGCGGTCCGCGGCACCTCCTACAGCCTCCGAAGAGATCATCAACTCCAATGAGGGCACGAGACTCCGCAGTTGTTACCACATGAGCAGATCGAAGAGCAAAAGGCATTTCTTGCGCCGAAGAAGATGTTTATTCCACCGCAGACAGTGAAGCACTTTGCCGAGACGAGAATGAAGAGACCTGAGCCGAGAGCTGATTATGACCGCTCTCTTGGACAGTCCTCTAGAGCGAGCAAAGAAGCAAAAAAAGTCGCCCAGCTTGGACAGCAGGACATTCAGGCCGTACCCCACTTCGTCGTGGAGCCCTATCATGATCCAGAGACGGCATCGATGATCGAACGGGCGGCTAGAGCTCAGGGAGCATCAGTTGAGTACGAAGATTACTATCCAACGGCTCAAGTGGTAAACAAGTATAGATACGGATCTGATCTCGTCAAACCTGGCGAGCTCGCGCGTCTAGGGACTCAGATGCGAAGGTTGCATGACTGGTACCTGAAAGCCTGTCGAAGATGTGAAAGCTACCTCACGGTGTATCTTAGAGATGAGCATTACTTCCGGGGGGAAGACGAGATAAACCTTGAGTTAGAAGAACTATTTCAGTTATTCAATCAAGACGCCCTCGACAAAGCTGTCATCGTTGCTACTGCTCGTAAGTGATTTATTTGTGTAATTAAGTTTGTAGCTCATTCATTTGCACTAACAATTATCCTCATTATATTCTTTGTGTACGCTATACATTTAATTATGCAGAATGAAGAAGCTGGAATACAAAAGAGGCAAGCTCCTACCACTGGGGTTCATAGACCCAAACACAGTTCATGAAGTTACGGTTCGACGGTACCCCAAGGACACAGAGGACAACATCGTAATGTTTTTAGAGAAGCAAGCAGACAAAGAGGATATATTCTTTCCCTACAACTTCAAGTGAGTGTTATATATAACATACATTATGCTTGTGCACCTTCCACTTTATTCTCGTAATCATTGAGCTATGCTTGTGCAGTTTCCACTTTATTCTCCTAATCATTGATCTTCACCTTGGAGTCGTAAACGTCATGGACTCGAAACGTAAAGAATATGCGGAATGGGCGGACATGGCTGCCATCCTCCAGAGGTAGTTTCAATCAATTTCGTATTTGCATCTTCATCTGCTCTAATTCGAAGATATCATCAACTAATCAATTACTCATTTACTCATTATTTTTTGCCGGGCAGGGCTTGGAAACGGTTCATCAATACTCTTCCGGGTAAATGGAAACCGGAGCTTACATTTAAAGATTACCCTGTAAGTAGTACTATATATATAGCTATGTCCGTGAAACTTTATATATGATATTTACTTTCAATACGATGCTTGATTATTAGTTTGATCGAACTATTTTTTCGTAAAGTGTATGAGGCAGGAACAAGGGAATAACTTATGTGGATACTACGTCCGCACCTTCATGCGTGACATGTCCTATCCCAAGGGTGGGGATGCCCAAATACACCACACTCGTGTACGATAACAAATTTTCACAATTAATCTTAATTAGTACCATCTATTGTATTGAGTTCCATTCATATATTGATCTCCTTTTTAAATATAGATGACACGCCTGCGGGACACTCTCATAACAGCGGATCAAATAAAAGCAATTCAAGAGGAAATCGCGGGATTCTTTATTACCGAGGTCCTTACCCTAGGTGGAGAGCACTATCGGAAGATCGTGACGGCGGAGGAAATTCGTCGAGGAGATGTTGTATTGTAAATATGCATGCATTACGTGTACTGTGTTGACTATGTCATGTACAGTTGACGATGTCTATATATATTCATGACGATTTTTTGTGGTTTTCTTGAATGATATATATGCATTGCTGAAACTCGTCGCGCGGCAGAAACGACGGTACAGCCTAAATCTGTGCCGCGGCAGAGAAATAGCAATTCTCTGCCGCGGCAGAGAAACCTAGGCCCGGTTCGTACCACGAACCGGGACCAAAGGCCTTCCACCGCGAGCTCCCTGGCCGCACCACGTGTCGAGGCCTTTAGGCCCAGTTGATCTTTGAACCGGGACTAAAGGGTACCCCCTTTAGTCCCGCCTAATTGGTCCCGGTTCGGGAACCGGGTCTAAAGGCCCAAATGGACCGGGCCTATTGCCCCTTTTTCTACTAGTGCAAAGACCATCGCCCAACTAATGGATATTGCCAATCGATGGGCAGATGGCGAGGATTCGCTACACAATGGCTGCGCGCGCTGGTTGGGCGACGAAGACAGGGAAGCAAGGTACCAGCTGGACTCGGGATACAGGCGCGATCGCAATAGCGATCGCAGAATGAAGCAAAAGGAGGAGGTTACCGGCAGTAGGATCGCGATTGGTGGCCACGCCCGCGATCGAGACGACGCACCATTACCTGCTCAACTACTCTCCGGACCATGCAACGTCCACTTTTACGTAGACGCCAACAGCAATCGAAAGTCCAGTCACCTCCTCAAAGACTGTCATCAGTTCCAGAAGCTCCAAGAGGCCTACGCCCGGATGAACAAAACTGATGTCGACCAAGGATATACAACGGCGCCAGGTGCAATACAGCATGGTGCGCTGACACCACCGCCGCTACAGCTTCCTACACCAGTAGTTGCGGCTGTCCTGCAGTCGCAACATGGCACGCAGTCTGGGACAAACGCTAATAGCAGCGAGGCATTCCCACCTTCGATCGGCAAACTATGCATGATTCAGAAGGGACGACCTTCTAATCGCCACCAGAAGTTGGTCACCCGAGAGGTGAACATGGCGGTAAAATCACCTCCCGCCACACCCAAGTTCATCAACTGGTCAGAGCAAGCCATCGGGTTCAGCAGAGAAGATCATCCTCCTCGAGTTCCACGGCCAGGTCACTCCGCCTTGGTACTCGAGGCCCAGATAGACGGCTACGATATGAGTAAAGTCTTCATGGACGGAGGGAGTGGACTCAACCTCATCTTCACCAGCACACTGCGCGTAATCAATCGCTCCCTGACAAACCTGTCACCCACCGACTCCACCTTCCACGGCATCGTTCCAGGGAAAGACTGAGTAGCTGATCGACTTTGCCCAAAAGTTGAACCCTTGAAAAACTCCAACCCAGTTGCAGCCCAACTAATAGGTCGGCAAGGTGTAGAAACTAAAGGCGTCAGGCTAACAAAAGAGCCTAGCATACAGTGATTGCGCGGCAAGTCATATTACAATCTACAAAGCTACAAGCTGCAACAGTAGCACCATTCAAATTGCAAGCACTCTACATAGACTATTCTACATCCTTCGGCAGTCCATACGATTGCCTACTCCTCTTGTCCCACTCGTCGCTGAAGGATGCTGTCGTTTTCAGTTTTGACGAGCCGAATGATGTTTTCGCCGGGCCAAGCGCGGCTGCATACAACTCCTCGGTAGTCCGCTCCCGACAATGTCCAGGTCAATCTGGGGGTGATGGACGTGCACAAACCCAAGGGCCACCCTAGCGCCTCCAATAAGCTGTTGTCGAATACACTCCCGAGTCGCCCCAACAGAGCAGAATTTCTTCATCAAATCAGCGATCCCTTCATGGCGCAGGGTTCGGGGGAAACATTGTACTATACACCATTGCCAAGACAGCACGGCAACGCTCGGCGAACCCGCCAACCTCACTGACACGATATTGCAGCAAAGCCAATGCATAGCCCTTGTTTCTGCTTGACCAGAAAGAGTGAGCCGTGTGAGAGTCAGCATCCCCTCAGCATCCCCTCAATGCTACTTGTCTCGCATGCCCCCTTGATGAAGATACACACCACCTTCTTCTTCTGTGCCCGAAGGCACAGGAAATATGGCGCTTTTTCTACCTCGACTTCGACAGCATCGGGCTCTCCAGCCTCGAGGACCTTTGGACTTCGCGATGCCGATCCTATGAAGAAACCACTATCAGTACTGCCATTGCATGGAATATCTGGAAAAGACGAAACGCCCGCACTTTCAACGGCGTTATTGAAGACATTTCTGTAGTTGTCCGCCGGTGCATTGCGGATGTTAGACTTTGGGCTCATAGATGTAACACCCCCTCCCCCCCCCCTCTACCTCTGCTCTTAATAATTGGTGTAATGGGTACGATCCGCCCTGATCGTGTCCTCTCCCCACCCCCCTCTGTCCTCTAAAAACTTGTAACATGCTTCCCTGTACCCCTCTTTTGAGGTTTCGTTTATATATGTTCAGGCTGGCGTAAGCCCGCCGTAGTCAGAGTCAAAAAAAAAAAAGAGTCAGCATCGCAGAGGCTGTTCAACCGATCCCTCACACGTTTCTGCTCGTCTTGAGGATTGCCTTGGATACCTGCGGAAGGGATAAAGAAACCTCAGTAGCAATGCGACAGCGAAATCAGAGACTTGAGGGCTTGGCGGGTTCTTACAAAGCAACTGTTCATTCAGGTCCTTAATCTCATGAAGCTGTTTTTTTTTTGCCTTTGATGACTCTGTTTGCCTTCAGTTTCCAAACATCCAAGTGTCCCTTCAAAGACTTCAGCTCCCGTTCGAGTGTCTTCAAGCACTCGCGCACACAAGAAAGTGCAGTCGAATCGTCACCCTTGGAGCTTGGCCCACCGGATGCGCCAGGAGATGCTACGCTCGTCGACTGCTCCGGCAGAGAACTCCTCCCAGGAGTCGAAGTACAGGACGGGTCGGCGGCCCTCGTCTGCCAAACAAAAGGAAGAGGATATGATTCTTTGGGTTCCACGTAAACTACCCAAGCATGTGATAGCCTCTACGAGTAGAGTCATGTGCTCGGGGGCTATCAAGCATATAAACATTCAATAGAAAGCAAAAGGACGACATCAACATCCATAGAAGTCAACAAGCATAAGTTCTTTACGGCCAACAAAAGAGAAACTGAAAATTAAACTAAACGATATCAGTCTTGGTGGCAACACTACCCGCGACCATGACAGTCGCCTCGCTACTCATAACTTTAGCAGCTGCCTTGCTCTGAGCAGTTGCACTTGCTTTGAGAACAACATTCAGTTGTTTCGCACACTTCTTCGCCGTCCTGGCAAAAGGCTTGAGACTCATGTCCTCGCCATTGACATTCTTCGGATATGTTGCCGTCGCCTTCTCGAAATCACCATGTATGCCATGCGCCATCAGCACTGCCATTGTTATCCTTGCCCTGTCTCTGTGTGCAAATGACTGAAGTCTGCAAAAGGATTTTCCTCAGCACAGAAAAGGTCTACAAGTTTCTCAAGGGCCTCGGGAACATCTACCTTGGGGCGCATGTTCGCGTGGAATCTCCCCAGCGTCCCTTCAGTTTGGCCAGTAGTTCTTGCGCTTGGCCACCATACCCTTCAATCTCTGCCACGGCGTCAGTCAGGGAGTCGACATGATCCAATCTCGCGGTATCCAGGGGAGCCTCGATGGTATTCGAAAGCCTTGCGGCCAAGGTGCGCAGTCGAGTTGCAAAACCATCTTCGTGGGCCGTGGCGTCGGCACAACGCTTCTTCTCGTGCTCTTCGCCCTCAGTCTTGAACCGGTCAAGTGCTTCCTGAGACTCTTTCTCAAGAGACTCGAGTCTTCTCTTTAGTTCGTCAACCTGGCGCAGGGCGTCATCCTTATCAGCCGTTGCTCGAGAGAAGGACTCTGCAACAATAACGATGGGTCAACCAACGAATCTAGGTGTTCTGCTAAGCAAGGAAACCACAAATATAAACCTACCTTGAAGTTATGGTCTCGCTCAGATACAAGACCTTGGCGTGCCGCTCGGAAGCCTTGGCCAGCGACGCAGTGATTCTACAATGGCGTGGGTGTCCCTGTCTTATCCAACGGCCACCATTGTTCCAAGATTCGTGTCTACAATTTTACATCAACAACCTTGACATTGTGCACTTCTTGCCCCTATAGGAACGAAGCAGCACAGGCACACTTTGCCACTCCCTTCTCCCCTATTCTTTCATCCTCCCGTACCTCGTCTCTCTCACATCAGTCCAACAGGGCAGAGGAGCAGGCTTAAGCGCAGGAGATCTTCGAGGGCCAGCTCGTCGGGAAGTCCAATCAGATCGACACCGCAGCGGTGCTCGTCGACGTGCAGGAAAGGCCGTCGCTTGCGGTCTTGGATCTGGTGCGTGTCTATGGCTTGGATCTGACGATGAGGTGGATCGAAGCGCCGCCGCAGCGTGGAGAGTGTGGGCTTCGTCGTGTTCTACATGGGCGTCTAGATTCATTTCGTCATGATCTAGATCCATGCAAATCTAAAACGCTTGATTTTCTTGCTGCAAATAAGATGCGTCCATACCATGGACGAAACATATGGAAGAGGAAAAAACAATCCATGATCTGAACATAATCTCATTGATTTTGTTGTTAATCCTTAATCTTGTAATTTCTCAACATAATTACATTGACTAATGGATCTGTTGGTGCGAAGATATAGGAAACATAGGCGTTGTTCTGCAAAAAACAAATGACTGGTGAACTAAAAGTAGGGTGTTTCCTGCAATTTGTGGAAGAGATTTGCACGAATCTTACAGCAGAATGGACGTTCCAGATAAGTCCGGGACGCCCACATATATGTAGACATTGATTTTCGGGCCAACAGGTGTTCGAATAACTGAACAAAGTTTCCAGGTCAATAGAAGCCTCCAGAACAATTGATCCTATGCCCAAATACAAGTAGCTGACCATAGTCTCGGAGGCTACTAGAGTGGTGAATCCCTATTCGATTCAAAAAGGGAAAACAACTTACAAGATCACTCGAAGCTCGCTCTGCTTCCTTAGGAGTCGCCTGTGCAACTTCTTCATGCTTCTCGATCTGAGAAGTTCCGATAACCTCGGCGCCCTTGGCAGCAGTTGAGTCCGTCGGTTTCTCGGGTGCTTCTTGGGTTTTCTTCAGAAGAGACTCCCTCCTCGTCGAAAGGAGTTCCCGGTCATCGAATTTCGTGTGCCTGCACATTTGCAAAGTTCTTAACCACACGTTTGTGATAACAAAGTCATCTATTTATGAACCAGACTTACGAGATGATATCGAGCAGTGATGCGTCCCACCCTTGGGGTACGAGCAGTACATCGGATGCACGCAGCTTCTTGGTGGTCGGCACAGGAGGTGCAGATTGTAGAGGCACTGAGCTCATGGCACCCTTAAGCTTTAAGTATGAAGGTCCTTTCGGCTCCATACCGGAATCTCCCTCGAGCTTCGCCTCCGGGTTTCTCTTGAGCTGAGATTGAGCTGAAGAACTGGAGGAAGCGTCGTCTGCAGGATCTTCAGATGTGCGTTTCCGCTTGAGCACAGTTTCGTCAGCAGCATCGTCAGGCGATCGAGTCGAGTTGGCCTCCTCCTTGTCATCTGGCTTTGGATGCCCTCCTAGTACTGGCGGTGGACAGTTGAGAACTACATGACCCTAGATTTGTGAAAGCAACCGAGTAAGTTAGCTACCGGGGCCGATCTGAAAGCAGTCGAGGAAAAAACTAGAAGCAAAGTATTACTTGGGGACCCTTGTTGCCGTTGCCATAGGGAGCGACTGAAGGTTCACCTGGGAGGGGATCCTCCTCCTTCAGTCTGGTGACATTCTTAACGCTCCTCTCTAGCTCTCTGGCAGAAAAATCCTCCTTCGAGACTAGCGTCAGGTCCGAAGGACCTGAATACAACCACAGGGTGTGTGCCCTGGCTTGGAGAGGCTGAACCCGGCGCTTGATGAAGCTGGTGATAATTTGGACCGCATCCACATTCTCTTGAAGTTCTTGGATCTGGGCCATAAGCTTGTCGGCTTCCATCATTTCGATATCCATCATCTTGTGCTTCCAGGTCCTATTCGCCTTTACTTCATCTGTCGAAAAGGGCACGAGTCTGTACTCCTGGTCGCCGATGGGTTGGTCACGTATGTAAAACCATTTGAGCCGCCAATTTTGGGCAGATTCGAGCATCCGGAAGTCGGAATACTTGACGTCCGACCGGACGGAGACCATGAATCCGCCAGTGGCAAAAACTCCATCTTGTCTGGACTGCCTCTTCACTTTGTAGAGGCACATCCATAGGCCCCAGTGAGGGTGGATGCCTAGAAAACCCTCGCAAACCATGATGAAGCAGGAAATATGGAAAATCGTGTTGGGCGACAAGTGATGTAGCTGTAGGCCATACGGAAAAAGGAGTCCACGAAAAAACTCGTGGACAGGAAGGGAAAAGCCACGGTAGAAATACTGCGTAAACACCACACGCCACCCCTCTTCAGGACTAGGAAATATCTCATCGCTAGGAAGCTTCACGTCATCGTCGGATTGCGGTATAAAATTAGCAGATCTTAGCTCCCTGATGTCCTTGCTCTTGCACGATGAATTCACCCAGTCGTCGGCATTCCTCTTGTTCGTCGCTGTGGTGTTGGCGAAGGGCGCGGCGCTCTTCTTCTTCACCATGGTGTTAGACCACAAATCTTCGCTGAAGGAGACTAAGCGCACCAAAGCTTGGGTCTAGAAACGGCAATGGCGAGGTGTGCGAGGAAGGGGAAGATAAATGAACGGCGAAGGAATGGGAGAAGAGGATATCTGGGCCCTTCCGTCGTCTATATACCTCAGTTACGGTCGCTGACAACCGTCGAATCTAAAATCAGTTGCCGTGTACCCCTCATTTATGGCGACGCGTGGCGACAGGGGGGAGAACCGTCTCCCCATTAACTCCGCCCTCGCGAGAATCGAGGAATCACTGCGCAGCGTGCTCTATTTTTACGCGTACCGTGCGATCAAATCAGTTCCTGCGGTCGCACGCGCCGGTCAGCATTCTGACACGGGGCCACCGTCGTTGCGTCCCATCAACTGCGCAGAGCAGCACTCAAGTGCATTGTTATGTCATCCCTGACGTCATGAAGATGCTTCGTAAAATCCTCCAGCAGAAGTCGACAAATGCATGACCTGAATCGAGTACCTCCTCGGGTGCCATGACAAACTTGAGCCTATGCCCGGCTGCAAGCACCCGCGCATAGCATCAGGGGCTACTCCCATCGGGAGCGCCGGTCGCGCATCCAATAAATAACGATGACACAACTTGTCTGATGCGTCGACGACTGTGTCCGCAATATCGACTCTTGGCTTCTCACAACCCTATCACCTGCAACCTCCATAACATCGAGTGCGGAGACGACAACTCCTCGGCTACCCAGATCACATCCGCTGCGTACACATATCTGGTTGCCACGTTAACAAACGTGAAGGTAAGACCCATAGATCTAATCTACCGGCCTGGGAATCGCATCCTCTGCACTCTGCCAGTAAATTTCCATGCTTACAGCATGCTGAAAATTCCGACGGACGCGTTGGGTACCCTTACCACAAGCAGGAGCTCAACCCGGTAAAGACCTCCGCGGTACGAGTCGAGTGACCCTAGCCAATACCGGGTTCGAGCCCGGGGACTCGAGCTTGAAGTAATCTAACGTTGTTTTTGCCCAAGAGCAATTAGCCGGTCCCGATCCGTCGAGAGCACCAGGCATGTTACGCTATCATCCCTATGACATTGAGCTTCATACACCTGTCGACTATGTGACGCTGACCTTATGCATTTCCGGGTCAGTGGCTTCACCCGACAATCCTGTCGACTGCGACTATAGGACCTTTACCTGATGTTCTCCCAGGTCAACAGTGTCACCTTAAGCATAGGTCGACTACGATTCAGCTTATGACTGCTAAGTCTCTGCGCGAGTCTATGACTCCCCTAGACACTCGGGGGCTACTGACGTGGGCATACCCTGTCGGGTACCCACTGTCACCATACCTGGTGCGGTCCAACCGAAGGCCCATGAAGCCCAAGACACAATGACAACCAAAGCCCAGGAACTTGGCGTGTAACACAAGGACTGGCCCGTACAGGGTACCCGAACATGTAACCGACCCAGAGTCCTGAGACCTGGACTCCTATATAAGGACAAGGAGGGATCGATGGGGAGGACGATTGAAGATAGATCTATGATACCTAACCTAGGTCACACCATAGCCATCACATCGACATTGTAACCCTAATCATCATCAATCAAGAACAGGCAAGTAGCACGTAGGGTTTTCCCTCCAGGGGCCTGAAGCTGGGTAAATCGCGTCCCGTGTGTTGTGTTGTTTGTATGCCGACGAATCCACCAGCGCATCCTCTTCCCTAAAACCTAAGTCCATAACTTATGGGCATTGCCGTGGTACCCCCACGTCACAACCCGTATCCTATTCTCATATGAGGGGATTCTAATTTACTAAGATTCCCACACCAGAAGACTAAAGGTAGATTTGACAACCATTGGCTTTTCTTATTCAACGATGTCATTGACAGTTTAGATTTAAGAGAGGTTTTAATGATGGAAAGACAGTTCACTTGGGCGAACAGCCTTCCAGAGTCGACATACGAAAAATTGGACTGTGTACTCATGGACACAGGATGGGAATATAAATTTCCTCTGGCCCAGTACGGGGTCTCGAACGTATAGAGGCGTTGTCGGATCATGCTCCTATCCTGCTACCCAAAGGGACGCCTAGACCACAGTTTAAATATGAATTCAAGTTTGAACTTGGATGGTTACATCGTGAGGGCTTTTCTGACATGGTTAAAAAGGTGTGGGAGAAACCCGTCACTAGTCAGAATCCTATCTAAAGGTGGAACAATAAAATCCGTGCCATGCGTAAATACCTTGGAGGATGGGAACGGCATATGAAGGGGCAACTGAAAAAAGAAGAGCTTCATTTATCATCCATTATTGATGATTTAGAGGCCATTGCAGAAGTACGACCGTTGTCTACCCAAGAAATTGAACTATTAAATCAATCCAATGCACAGATTGCACGTCTTTTGCAAGAAGAGGAACTCAAATGTTACCAACGTTCAAAAGCTCATTTCATTTTGGAAGGAGATTCGAATACAAGATACTTCCATAGTGTCGCAAATGGTAGACATCGGAAGTAACGTATTCACTCTCTTGTACAGGATGAGAGTACAATCAAAGGACATGGGCAACTCAAATCATACATAACATATTAGTATAAAAATCTATTTGGAGAACCAGAAGAAGGCAACTTCTTGATGGACAAGTCCCGAAGAGATGATATTCCCCAAGTTTCTAATGAGGAAAATGCCGATCTTAGTGCACCTTATACGGAGGATCTTTACTATTATATTGGAGTTGGTCGTAGGTCGTACAACACGTTTGGTGAAGGAGATTCGGATCATCCTGACCATTCATCTAATCTCACGGTCACCGAATCGTTCGATTTAATTTTATGGCAAGTCAACACACGGCAATCTTGTACTTCCTTGCCGGGAAACAAATCACTACTTCCTAATATATCATCAATCACGTATCAACCTAGCCATAAGAATCATCAATCACGTGAGGGAAACAAATCACTACTTCCTAATATATCATTAATCACGGTATCAATATATTAGGAAAGATGTATTTCCTTGCCAGGGAAAAAAATCTCAACCATCTCAAGCACTATACCCTCACGGTAATGAAGGTATCAACCATGATTGCTACAAATCAATTTGAAAAAATAAATCTCGCAACCATCTCCGTCGCCTCCCCACGTCCCACCTCCACTTCTATTGTCACTGCTTCGCACCACGTCCCGACGCTGCCTTGCACCACATTACGCCCCAGCCACAACCATCACGTTCCGCACTGTCACGACCACGGCATCCCTAACGTCTCTCCCATGACTTTTCTCTCCCTGGTCGAATGGTGCGGTGGCTTCAAAGGGCACGTTATGGCCTGCTGCGGAGGCCGGTCTCTATGCGTGGGAGCTTGAGGATGAACATGCCTTAGTATGCACGACTATTTCTTCGGGTCGTTTGCCAGTGTGGGTGAACTACGGCGCATCTCCCTTCTCCCGGGTTCGACCACTTCGAATGACAAAAGGGGCACAAAAAACTGTGACTTACTCGATGTCCCGTTGTCCTGTGAGCCACCACGACGATGGCAGGTGGAAGAGGAGGGTTGAGCTCTCTTCCTACTGTTGGAACGGAAAGAGGAGGAGAAGGGTGGAGATGGAGGAGCGACAACTACGAAATTTCATAGGGAAGCATGCCGGACGTGGTGATCTGCTCGTATATTAAGTTGCATATCTATGTTGTTTTCCATGGTTTGCTAGATAATATGGGTTTCCCGTGGTGATCTGCTCGTATATTAATGACTGCTAGATTTCAGGCTGCATGAGTACTTCATGTCGAGTACTTGCAAGCTCAGGGTTGATCACCACGGGAGCGCGATCTCTAGGGTGTTCGTGTGGTCTGAACTATTAGCCTTTGTAAGTTTTTAGATTTGCATTGTCCTCAGCTGCGCACAGGGACGCTTCACGGGACCTCGCGTGGTGACAAGAGGAAAAACATGGAGCACTTGGCAACTACATATTTGGATATGCTTCATAATTTCGATAACTAACTAATTTGTTTATTTAATGTTCTGTAATTTAGTATCTGACACGTGCTATTTATGTTACTAATTTTCAAGATGGAATTGTGGTGAATAACCGAGGAATCGTGTCGAGTAATGGCTCCTTGGCAGTGTCAAGAGGCATCGGTGATGCACATCTCAAGAAGTGGGTTATTGTTGATCCGAATGGCATGACTTCAGGATACTAAAAAAAGGTTTTGAACGTTTTTATGTGAATTAAAAAAGGTGCTGGACTTTTCTTTTTTGCAAATTTAAAAAGGTGTCAAACTGGCCTTGGCAGTTACCAAACATGAGCATGAACTTGAAGCTTCATTAGTTGAAGCCAGAAGCATCATTCAAGAGCAGGTATGTGGTGTTAAGCAACTTCTAAATGGCATTTATATGTAATGCATCTCTAAACATGGTGACCATATTCAGAAAGAAGTCTCTAACATGGTAACTGCGGACACTATATTATATGTATATAGTTTGTAGTATCTACAGTCTACATGTATTTTGTCCATGTCAACTTCTGACTAAACTAGAAACGGTTGATAGTTTTCGGGCATAAGAAGATCCATGTCCGAAGTATAGCACCAAGGCTGGCTACCTGTTTTCTGCTGCATGTTTTGTTAAATTGCAAATCATTCATATTTTTCCCAATTTTTTTTGTTCTATTGTAATTGGCGTAACCAGGATTCGTTTGATAGAAACCTGGATTTTTATGGCCAAGTAATTTTGCTTTAGGATCATAGACTGGGAACACAAAAAGGGTACTGAAGGTAAAGTAATTATGCATTCAGTCCCATGTTTGAGAAACAGCATGTTGATCTTATCCTGAAAAAATAGGATAGTGTTTTTAAGGAAAAGCTGGTAGCACTCCATCAACAATTGTTGGATACCGTGCTAATTTTTCATTTGTACTCCATCCCCATTGAGTTGTGCTCAACTGCAAGTTCGCCATCGAGATCTATACCTCGTCGAGATTTCCATCCGTGCCAAATATGTGCTCAACTGCGAATTCCCCGTCAAGATCTTCTGGTAAGACATCATATTATTTTGGGACTTCTCGCTTTAGATTTTTGTGCTTGGTCGGAACCTAGACAGTAGAAAAATGATCCGTTCATTATCATTCTAGAGTATGATTCTCTTAATTAGATACAAATGATGGCAAAGATGTGTGCATTCATGACCCACTTCCCGACTATTCTCTTCCATTATCGTTCAAGGGGAGACTTTAGATTTGTAGGGCTCTCAGGATCCCGTCTCTTGTGTGAAGATATGAACCATAGTTAGAAGGTAATATGCATGGAACAAAGAAGAAAAGGAAGTATTGACATCCTGGCATGGCGGATTTAGTTGAAAAAGTTTTCCTTTAAAACATGGCCATTTAACTAATACAACATCGATACTGATCAAGTTTAATTAGAAGGGAAAACACCGTATGTAGTATGTACCACCAAAAAAAATCTTAATTCGTCGTAATACCATCAAATTGTGCGAACTTAAATAATGGTTGTTTGGACAAAATGAGCCACGTAATGAAGGGTCATATGTTCTTTTTTTTGTAGCTAGCTTTTGTCCATTTTTCTGGTTGACTGGTGAGTATGTGCGTCTAACATATTTGTCTAATAAATAATTTTCTCACAGGAATAAACCAACTACAGTAGTCACTGTTTATTAGGTGGTCAGGCCTTTGATAATAAGGAGGTAATTAATCAATTTTCATTTTTTTCCAGTAGTTCTTGCTATTTTGACATGCTTGACATTATTTCTTCATTTCTTCCTGATGTAACAAACAATTGCGGCTTCACTTCCGAGCACATCTGATGTTGATGGTCTAGCTCCAGGAAGTTACCAAGAGGTCGAAGGTCATGAAAGCTAAGATAAGTAGGGACAAACGGGGCCTGAACTATCATGCCATGTAGTTGCAACATTCCAGCATCTACAATATTTTCATAGTAGCCACTTGAAGCGTACAACGAGATATGGGCGGTGGGGGACATGGTCTGATCTGTTTATCCGGTTGGTTAGAGTCATTAGTAGAGTCGGTTGCTTACACCGGGATATGCTGTAGGTGGAAATAACCTTCACCCAGTACACAAATGAAACGTCACATACAACAACAATAAGTCCACAACCAGGCCAATACCACACCAAACTAGGACACTACCGCAGCATGACGGACATGTTGGATCCTGAATTCGTCAACTGTAGAACCAAGGGTCCAAGGTGGGGTTGAAGTTAGTACCCTTATACATAGCGTTGCCACCGCCATCTAAACAGTGCCACCACACCACCAAAACCTAGCCCTAACGCACGCTGAGCAAGAAGAGCCGAGGTTCCCATACCTTTTACCGCTGACACGGAGGGAAGGGGAACCACCAACGAAAGGCCAATTTAGATATGATCTGTAAAGGGAAGAGGTTGGGGGATGACACGGTGTGGTTGAAGGAAAAGATAATTATTGGAATTCTTCTATCTATGCATAAGGTGCCAAATTATTATTATTTATCTATTATTTTTGAACCATTAAGAAAAAAAAGTAAAGTACTCCCTCCTTCCAAAATGTAAGGTGTATAAGCTTCAGTTAAAAGTTAACATATTTTAAGTTTGACCAAATTTATAAGTAAAAATATAAACATTCACAATACCAAATCAATATCAATAGATTCACCAGAAAGTATAGTTTCTCAAAATGTCCATTTGATATTGTAGATATTCATAATTTTTCGTATAAGCTGGTCAAACTTGGAAGATGTTGAATTTTGGCTAAACCTTAGACGTCTTACATTTTGGGACGGAGGGAGTATTATATGAATTCTCATATGCATTATATTTACATCCGGTGAAACTTAAAAGAACCGTGGCAACGCGCGGGCATTCAACTAGTAAAGTAAAAAAGGCGGTTTTCCAAATGGAACACAACAAGGCCCGAGGACCGGATGATTTCTGAGCTGAGTTCTATCTGAACATCTGGAAGGTCATTAAGTCGGACCTACTAGAATTGTTCAGTGTTGTTCATGCTGAACAGTTGGCTTATTTCACCTAAATTTCGGTGAGATAGTTTTGTTGCCAAAGGTTAATAAAGCAGAAAAGATCCAGCAATATAGATCTTAATGTTAGCTTCAAAATATTCACGAAAACCGTAACTATTAGGTTTAACTCGGTGGCTGACCATGTTGTTCGTTTCACTCAAACTGCTTTTATGCAAGGAAGAGATATCTGACAAGGTATTCACTTGTCAATGCCTACAGATTGTAGACTAGGATTTTAGCGGAAGTAGAGGGCAAGTAGATCTCGAGGGTTTCAGCCGGAAAAGTACTCGACTGCTAGAAAACTAGGGTTATGTTGACAATGAATCGATCATTTCTTTGTCCCTCGACTCCCCCTTATATAGGAGGCGGAGCCGAGGGTTTCGTAACATACAAGAAACAAAGTTCGGGAGACTCTTTGAGTTCAACCCGTAGTAGCTACAAGTCATTATTTCTAATACAACTCCATGTTTCCAAACTACTCCACAACTGGGCTTCCGGGCTTTATAAACTTCGGGTCGTGGGCTTTCAACAAAACCCCGGGTACCTTCTTCAGTAGGCCCATTGGGGATGCATATGTCAGTAGCCCCCGAGATTTTTCTTGAATCGAAGAATCAGGAAAAATCTCCATCATTACAATAACACATAATTTTTTTAAATAATATTATAACAGCCATATGTTGTACAGGGATAATGGTAGTTGGGGCTGGTTCATTTGACGGATCAGGTACCAGTTAACTGCTCTCGTGGCAATCCGGAAAAACCTACTTCAAGATCAAGTCCCTGGACATGATCTTGGGATACTGGTGTAAGTTCGACATGTGCCGCTTAAGGTCTTACCATATGCCGAACCCCAGTTTATGTTTTATCGGGTACCTAACGCGTCCGTTAGGATTTTTCTTCGTATCTGTTGATACGGAAAAAGTAGCAAAGCGCCGTCAGAGGCGGTGCCACGCCGCGCAGGACAGATCCTGGGGACTTACCTTCGCAAAGTTTTGCGGCATTCAGAGATTAATTCGCGACTGAAGCGCTCTGAGAATATATTGTCGAGTACCATTTTCGGCTGCTGGAATAGCACATCTATTCGAGTCAATGGATGACTTGTATATTGTTATCTTATCCTCCCGATGGGAGTATATGAAGAGTTATTTTGATAACTCGAAATATGCTCGCCAAGACTTCTTGAATTTCATCGGGCACGCGAACAGCGTTCCCGATGGGAGTAGCCCCCGAGGCTACAGCCAAGTGCTTGTACTTGGTTGTAGGCTCACCTTTTTAGCACATGTGTCGCTATATTGTCATTTCTTCTGCTTATCTTATCTTTATCGGGTGCGCGACCAGCGCTCCCGATGGGAGTAGCCCCCGAGGCTACAGGCAAGTGCTTGTACTTGATTGTAGGCTCACCTTTGCAGTATCGCAATTGCTATATTGTCAACTTTTTCCAATGCTTCCATCTTTATCGGGTGCGTGACCAGCGCTCCCGATGGGAGTAGCCCCCGAGCATATGAACAAATGCTTGTATTTGATCATAGGCTCTCGCCTTTTCTTTCTTGCCATACTCGAGGTTTCCTTCTTTCAAAAGTAGCCCCCGAGCATATGAACAAAAACTTGTATTTGATCAAAAGCTCACGAAGTTATCATCAATCCATCTCTGTCGCCAATGTTCAAAACAGCACAGTCGAAATTTCTCTCTTTTAAAGTGACATCAGTGCTGACGATAGCCACGACCGCTGTATCGGGAGAACGCGAGTTCTGTCCTTTCACTGACCTGTGGACCCACGATCTGCGGCAGTTTGACACGTTACACAAGTGGGGGACACACGTCCTCCGCTTTTCCTGGCACGCGCGCTGTAGCGCCTGTCCAGTTCCATCGTAGTAAAAATACGTTTTTACCCCTGAACCACGTGTAAAGCATCAAGCCTGTTACTGCTGCATCCAACGACGCGTCGATTCGCAGGCTTTCTTTAAAGGACCTTCTTCTTCCTCCATTCTCCCCTTCGCTGTGCCGCACCTTTGCTCTCTCTCTCTCTCTCAAATCCCCATTGCCACAAAACGCTCCTGCACCTGTGCCTGCCTGCTTCCTTTTTGCAGTCAATCCCATTGAATGCCGCCGCGGTCAAAGCTCACCAAGCACACTTCCCCCATGGCGACGGAAGACCTAAGGCTGTCCGAGTGGGAGAGATCCAAGATCTCCAATCAAGATGCGAACCTGCTCAAGAAGCTCGGGTTCATGAAGAAAGAGAAGATGCTGATCTTCCCCGGCGAGGAGAGCTTCCCCACACCGGGCATCGGATACCGGGTAACATTCATCGACCATCTCATCCACGGTTTATCCACCCCTATCCACGAATTTCTCCGTGGATTACTCTTTGTCTACGGGCTGCAGCTGCACCAGCTCACGCCCAATTCTATCCTCCATATTTCTATCTTCATCACACTCTGCGAATGCTTTCTCGGGACCCCTCCTAATTGGGGCCTGTGGAAACGCATTTTCCTTGTCCGCCGCAACAGCTCCCACAACACCGCCTACAATGTGGGTGGTGTTGTTATCTGCGTCCGCCCAGATGTCGAATATTTCGATGTCAAGTTCCCTGACTCTGTTCAAGGGTGGCGCAAAAGGTGGCTCTACATCCGCGAAGAGGACATTGACTCGCAAGAATACAACATAGCACCCTTTGATGGTAGCGAGAAGATCCTCTGACGCTGGTCATGGGACGCTGAAGCTACCGACGAAGAGAAAATGGCGACAGAGGCATTGATGAAGCGCATCTACGAGCTTCAGAATACTCGTGGCAAGGAATTGTCGGGTATACAGATTGCCGCGTATTTTCTTAGAATCAGGGTGCAGCCTCTGCAGGCTCGCAAAAACCCTCTCTGGTTGTATGCTGGTGACAAAGACGTCGACCGCATATCCAAGGATCTTTCCGTGAAAGATTTGGAAAAACTTGTCCGAAGAATCTCGTCGCTGAGCAAAAAAGACGCCATTCCGACCTCTTGTCGCGTGGAGCCGTATAGCGGAGCCAACGCCCTCCCCAAGGTAAACTATCTTTGTCCTCCACGAATTTCACTTTTTTCGCCTGCTATGTTGCCATATTCATTGATGTAATTTCTTGTCGATATATCTTTTCCTTCTGTAGAAACGTCAAATTGTATCCTCGCTACCTCCCCTTCCTGAAGGTGGGGAATTCGAAGAACGAACCATTGTTAACGACGACACTCAGGGTATTTCTCGCCCTGAGAGTGAAGTCGCGGGATCTCATAAATCCGCGGCTTCCTCTGAAAGAGAAACTGCATCCGAGGCTTCCCAGTCAGCCCATTCACTTCCTTCCACTATTTCTCCAAGGAACAAAAGGAAAAGAGGTGATGCTGAAGACTCCGGCACCTCCAAGCTTAGCAGTTCACCTGTCGAAGAAACTGCTCCAGAGGGGACTTCTCCCGAAAAAGAGGGGAGCTTCGATGCTTACAATGATGCCCTCGTGAGCTCGTAAGTTATCTTGTCGTCTTTCTCTATTTATGTACTATGTGATGAATATTCTCATGCTATCTTTTGTATACAGTGGTGACGAAGAAGAAGAACCCGCTGTCAATGTGACTGCTCCTATGAGTACGTCACAAACTTTGGTTTTGTCAGAGACTCATCCTACGGCGGAGGAAACCTCGCCTCCTGAACAAGATCTTCAAAGGTCGACTCCTGCCGCCAGCCCCCGAGCCTCCTCGCCAAAGAGAGCGAGGATTGAGCTTGGGGAGGAGCACAACATAGTTGGGAGTTCGGCGACTCCCCCTTTGGACGATGTAAGTATCCTTTCCACTCCTGTGTGTATTCTCTGCCAAATGTTTTTGCCACTCTAATTTTTCCCGTCATCCTCTATTTCCGTAGCCTCTTATGCAACACTTCATTAGTCTCGGCACCCAATTTATTGGGTACCGCGACACCGTCAATGGTCTGAAAGGTATGCCGACAAATGAGTAAACTATCTTGTTTTTGTTAGGTACAATCTAGTACCCTCTTTTTATTTTTGACTCCTGCTTTGATTTATTTCGACAGAGGCTCTCGTTACAGCTAATAAGCGTGCTGATGACCTTGCCGTCAAGTTAGAGCAAAGTGAGAAAGCTCGCCAGAAGGCTGAACAAGATGCTGCTTCCGTTGGAGATCTTCGAAAGAGACTCCACGAGGCTGAAGCTGCCTTGAGCGATAAAATCACTCAACAAATTGCCCAAGAAAAAGATGTCAGTGGCCGCTTGGAGTCGCAAAATCGTCTTTTTGCAAGTAAGCCTGGAGATCACTTATACTCTGGTTTTCGCTATCATTGGCTTCTCCTCACACTTATCCGTAATCCGAACTTTTTCTTTAGCAGGAAAAATGGGTCAAGATTTCGAACTCGAGGAACCTGAAGGAAATCGTCTTCGCGACGCCCTCTCCTTACTGGAAATTCATGGGGATCTGGCGCGTCGCACTATTGTCGACGCGAAAACTGCCTTGACGCGCCTCTTCCCGTACTTCTTCCCGAAGAAAAACCTGCCTAACACCTTTGCTGACCTTACCAAGTGCTTCATCCCTGAAGAAGATCTTGGACTGGCTCTTCGACAAGAAAGCTTGAAGATTGGCGTTGAAGGCACCATAGCTTTGGTTGCCGAAAGCCAGCAAGACATCGACTGGGCGAAAGCTGGCAAAACAAAGAGGACGCAGACGGAGAAGTGGCGAGCCTTGATTAAAGCTGCCAAGCCGCACTCGAAGAAGATCCTCTCCTTCCTCGGATACAAACCAGCTCCTTCCTCCAGTTCCGCCAAGCCGGAGGTCAAGTAGACCAACTTACTCCTCCGTTTACTGTCTTTCTTTTGGTAGATGTCGATATCCTTACGATATGTGACTAGTGTCGTTGACTCACTAAGAGTTGACCTTTTGTAGTGGACCATCAGTTGTAAATATCCCCACTTATCAATGAAAAGGAGTGATCCTCTGTTTGGTTATTGATGTCGACCTTTTCTTTCTTTCAGTTGATATTTGATAAATATTCTAAGACTGCTGTACCACCCTCTGCTTCTCCTGCGACTTCTTACTCCAAACGGATAGCTGACGATGTTTTGCTGGATGATTCCTCATCTATGAACCTGAATCAACTAGAAATAGCTGAACTTCGACAACAACACCAGGCCACGAAGAAACAATCCCTTATTATCATGGAACAATCGCACAAATCTTCCGAGCGGGAAAAAATGGCTCTTCAGCAGGCTCAAGAAGCCTTAAAGTTAAAAGATGATGCCGTTGCCGAGGCTTTGCAAGCTACTTCTCGAGAGAATTATATGCTTGACCTGCTGACTGACGCAAGTCTGGATATGGCGGGTAAGTCTCACCACATGCGTTCTTTTACTTACTTTGCGTACGAGTTTCCCGATCCTCACATTTCTTGATACGGTTAGGTTCTTTCTTGGATGCTGCTGCCGAAGACCAGCGTGTTGATGCGAGGGCCGAGATTCTCGTTCGTCTTGCTCAGCAGAACAACTCCAGCTTTTGGTCTTCTCCGGACCGAACCCGACAAATTGTACGATTTCAAGATCGTGCTTCCCAGGTTCGGGAATATCTCGACTTCTGCACAAAGACACTCGCCATGGTTTACAACGCCATGTTTCCTCGGAATCTGCAACCCAAGACTCTTCCCGAGCTAATAAACAAGTTTAAAAGTATTCAGCGAGTTCACGGATTTGTGAAGGCTCAATTGATGGCTGGAGCTAGGTTTTCTATGATCATGCTCCAGATCTGCTACCCGAAACTTGATATGTCCAATGTTGTTGATCTTTGCCACGAACGCTTAAAGAAGCGAAGGAGGAACGTCGACAAGATCAACGAAGTGGTGACGCCCATAGCCGAAAGGATGATTGACAATCTTCTTCGGATGGATGCTGCATACTTCACGGAGAGCCATTATGCTGATTCCATGGGTGCTTCTGCGGGAGAAGAAAGGGTAAACATAGATGACCTTTTAGGGGATGATTGAGATTCTTTTCCTTCTGTCAATTTTTTCCTGAAATACAGAGATATCTTGTATATTGCGAGAAATATATTGTAAGTTACGAGAACTATGTATTTTTTCCTTTAGCCCCCGAGTATATTTATGTTATTTGCGAGGTTTTTAGACCAAGGCAAATTAATTGAGTCTATATTGTAAAGACCGAGTATATATTGTGTAACTCGTGGGTTGCAAGCCCCCGAGCTTGTCGAAGAAAAAGATGTATATCACCAATATCTTTACTATATTGCAGCATCGCGAGCCCGCCTCATTAAAAACCTTCCAGCCCCACTCGGTGCCCTGAAAGGAAAAGAGTGCGTCTGAAAACTCGCGAGCGTTTCAGTACATTGTATGTTTACATGCATCTATATTTTGACTTCTATGCATAAAAACGCCGAAGTTGCGCCACGTTCCATGGATTTGGCTCTGCGACCCCTGTCTTCTTGTCCTTTATTCTGTACGCTCCTCCTGCGATCACCTCTGTAACGATGTATGGTCCCACCCATGGTGACTCGAATTTTTCGTGGCTGTCCTGAGTAAGCCGAAGAACGAGGTCGCCAACTTGAAAAGATCTTGGGCGCAAACGTCGACTATGATAGTTTTTCAGGTCTTGCTGATATTTGGTAACTCTTGACAGCACCTCATCTCTAGCTTCATCGAGTGCGTCCACATCATCTTCCAGTGCCTTTCTCGAGATTTCTTCATTAAATTCCGCCACTCTCGGGGAGTTGTGTTCTATCTCTATTGGTAGCACTGCCTCAGCTCCGTGAACCAGAAAAAACGAAGTTTCTTGTGTCGCTGTATTGGGCGTCGTCCGTATGCTCCATAACACGCTAGGCAACTCCTCTGGCCAAGTGTGTCGAGCTTTCTCCAATGGTGCTAACAGGCGTTTCTTGATGCCGCTGCAGATGATGCCGTTTGCTTTCTCGACTTGGCCATTGGTTTGCGGGTGCGCCACCGACGCAAAATGTAACTTGATGCCTACTTCTGCGCAATTTGCTTTGAATTCCTTGGAGGTAAAAGTGTTGCCATTGTTTGTGATGATGCTATGAGGAACTCCAAACCGAAAAACGATACTTTTGATGAACTTGACTGCCGATGCTGCGTCTGGCGAGTTTATTGGCTTTGCCTCAACCCACTTGGTAAACTTGTCGACAGCTACAAGCATATACTCGTATCCTCCTGGCCACGCCTTATGCAATTTGCCCACCATATCGAGACCCCATTGAGCAAAGGGCCACGACAACGGTATTGGCATCAGCTCTGCTGCCGGAGAATGAGGTTTCGCGGCAAACCTTTGGCATGCGTCGCAGGTACGTACTATGTCCTTTGCATCTTTGATTGCTGTTAGCCAGTAGAACCCTGCTCTGAAAACTTTGGCTGCAATAGCTCGAGCTTGCGTGGTGTCCGCACACTCCTTCATGCACATCTTTTAAGAGTACTCGACCTTCTTCGGGCGTGACACATCGCTGCAAAACGCCCGATATACTTCGCTTATAAAGCTCGCCCTTACCCACAGTGAAAGCCTTGGACCGTCGAATAACTCGCATTGCTTCTACTGGATCCTCAGGTATTTCTTTCCTTGAAATATATGCAACATATACCTGCATCCAAGGGACCTGCACCACCATCACCTCATGTGACTCTTCTTCATCTCCCGATGTACTTGCTTCTATTGCTGGTGGAGCCCCCAAGACTTTCTCGAGCTTCTCCTTTTTCGTTGGCTGTTTCTTCGCCTTGGTTGATCTTTCACTTATCTTCTCCCAAAATACGCCGGGTGGTATTGCCAAACATTGCGACCCGATGTTCGCCATAATGTCGGCTTCATCGTTGCTGAGTCTGCTAATATGATTCACTTCGCACCCATCAAAAAGTTTCTCGAGTTCATTGTACACCTCCTTGTATGCTATCATGCTGTCGTTGACTGCGTCGCACTGGTTCATCACCTGTTGAGCCACTAGTTGAGAATCGCCGAATATCTTTAGCCGGGTTGCGTCGCAAGCTTTCGCCATCTTCATCCCGTGTATGAGTGCCTCGTACTCCACCTCGTTATTAGACGCGTTAGGAAACGTCATCCGTAGCACATACTTCAACTTATCTCCCTGAGGTGATACTAATATCACGCCTGCTCCAGCTCCTTCTAGCCTTTTGGACCCGTCGAAGTTCATGGTCCAGGTTCTCGACAAGTCTGGAGGTCCCGTACTTTGCAGCTCCATCCACTCTGCGACAAAGTCTGGTAAGATCTGCGACTTTATTGCTTTTCTTTTTTCGTACGTGATGTCCCGAGGGGAAAGTTCTATTCCCCAAAGGGAGACACAACCCGTAGCCTCTGGATTGTTTAATATATTTGATAAAGGCGCCTCGTTGACCACTATTATCGGATGCGCCGAAAAATAGTGTCGCAACTTTCTTGCAGTTGTGAACACTCCATATGCCAACTTCTGATAATGCGGGTACCGCTGTTTTGAAGGCGATAAAACTTCACTGATGAAATACACCGGCCTCTGAACTCCATGAAGTTTCCCTTCTTCTTCTCTCTCGACCACAAGTACCGTGCTGACCACCTGAGGTGTGGCTGCAATATATAACAAGAGGGGTTCCTTTTCCTTAGGCGCCACCAATATTGGAGGTGTCGAGATTGTGCGCTTGAGGTCCTCAAAGGCTCTGTCTGCTTCTTCATTCCACTCGAACTTCTCTCCTTGCTTGATCAAGGCGTAAAATGGCAACGCCTTTTCTCCTAGTCTGGCGACGAATCTGCTTAAAGCCGCGACTCGCCCAGTTAGCTGCTGTATTTCTTTTAGCTTGGTTGGCCTCCGCATTGTTATTATAGCTTGAATTTTCTCTGGGTTAGCCTTGATTCCTCTTGCTGACACCAGAAACCCGAGAAGTTCTCCTGCAGGGACGCCGAAAGAGCACTTCGTCGGGTTCAGCTTGAGGCAAAACTTATCGATATTGTCGAAAGTTTCCTTGAGGTCCTCAACCAAGGTTGAACCCTGCTTTGTTGCAATGACGACATCGTCGATGTACACTTGAACATTCTTGCCAATCTGCGTGGCGAGACACTTTTGCATGATCCGCTGATATGTTGCTCCCGCGTTTTTTAACCCGAAAGGCATTGTTCTATAGCAGAACACGCCATAGGGTGTTATGAAAGCTGTTTTGACTTCATCTTCTTCTTTTAGTCGGATCTGGTTATAACCAGAATAAGCGTCCAGGAAGGAAAGACGTCCACAGCCTGCCGTGGAGTCGATAATTTGATCGATCCTCGGGAGGGGAAAGTGATCCTTTGGACAATGTTTATTGAGACACGTGAAGTCGACGCACATGCGAAGGACCTCCGTGTTTTTCTTCGGGACCAGCACTGGGTTAGCTACCCACGTGGCTTCTGTATGTAACTCTTTGATGAATCCAGCTTCTCTGGGTCGATTAATTTCTGACAGCATTGCTTTGCGGTTTGGTTCCGAAAAACACCGCAAAGGTTGTCTGATTGGCCTGGCCAATGGATCCAAGTTAAGGGGGTGCTCGGAAAGTTCCCTGGGTACTCCTGGCATGTCAGCTAGACACCATGCGAAGATTTCCCAGTGCTCACGGAGGAACTCGGTGAGCGCACTTTCCTATGCGAAGTCCATGTTTGTGGCGATAGCTGTCGTTTTCTTGGGATCTGTCTGGTGTATCTGCACTTCCTTCGAGTTCTTCGTGGTATCAAAGGTTGGTTCCTTGAGCGGCCTCCCTCCATCTGGCAACACGTCGTAGTCAGTTGTCAGCTTTGACGCCAGATATTCTGCTTGCATCCCGAAAGTTTCTGATAGCCGATGAAAATCCTTGTCGCACTTATCCACTAGTGCGAAGTTTCCTTTTACTGTGATCGGACCCTTAGTTCCAGGGAGCCTCCACAACAAGTATGTGTAGTCTGGTACCGCCATAAACCTGGCATACGCCGGTCGCCCTAGCAAAGCATGACACTGTGACGGGAAATCCACGACTTCAAATTCCAGCTTCTCTCTTCTGTAATTCTCTGGGGTTCCAAACTGAACGTCGAGACTGATCTTTCCCAATGGATAACTTGGCTTGTCTGGTGTAATACCATGAAAACGCGTGTCGGTTGGTGTTAGATTCGCCAAGGATATATTCATCTTCCTCAAAGTATCTGCATACATGAGGTTCAAGCTGCTGCCTCCATCTATGAACACTCGTGAAACGTCGAATCCTGCAATCACCGCCGGCAGGATCAAAGCCGATTGTCCTGGTCGAGGGACTTGCTGCGGGTGGTCCGCTATGGTGAAGCCGATGTCCTGCCCCGACCAATTCAGGTACTCAATTGTTGGTGGAGGCATCTTCTCTGCCATAAAGACTTGCCGCGAAATTACTTTTTGAGCTCTATTGGATGGCCTGCCCTTCTGAATCATCGAGACCTCCCCATTGGTGTTGATATAGGGACCATTCATTGGAGCTGCCGCTATTTGCAACTGGTGTCGATTTTCGTCCGTGATTGCAGGAGGAGGTGGGAGATGAATCTCACTCCTTGGCCCCTGGGGTTTCTATTTGCTGCCTGTGTATTGACATGCCCTGCGTACCTATTCAGTACTTGGAAAGTACAACAGTCCTTCTGCAAATGTCCCGACTGTCTCTTCCCGTTGTTGTCGAGGTAGAAGTGCATTTGGCATGGTCCGTTCAACATATCTTTGAGAGATATATACGGCCTCTGGAACCTTGGACCATTATTTTGCCTATTGGGACGAGGACCATCCATGTAATCGCTACGGTGCTCACCGCTCTTTTGAGAATCATCTCGACTGTTTCCTCCAATATTTCCTCGGAAGCCGGCCGATATTTGGCCGGGACCGTCATAATCTGGGAACTGTCGAGAAAAACGTCATCTATTTTGAATATTTCGGTTACGGTCATCCTTAGGCGACCTATGCTGCTTGTTGTGAACAACATCTTCTCCATCTGCCCAACGATTCGCTATCTCCATGAGTGCCGATATTGTTTTTGGATTAGTCCTTCCCAAGTCCTCGACTAAATCCTTCCTCCTGATCCCGGCGACAAACGCATCTACCGCTCTTTCATCAGATATATTCTCTGCCGAGTTTTTGATAATGTTCCACCGCTGGATGTACGTCCTCATCGACTCGTCATATTTCTGTCGACAAGCTCTTAGTTGCTCTATTGACGCAGGTTTCTTGCATGTGGATAAAAAGTTCTTTACGAACATGTCCTCGAAGGTTTCCCAACCGTCGATAGATCCAGAGCGGTAACTTTTTATCCACGATCGCGCTGCTCCACTCAAGTGTACCTGGATGCTCGCATGGCGGTTGCTTTGGTTCCACCCGTAAGCTTTACTGTCTCCAGGTAATCCACCAACCAGTCCTCAGGATCTTGCAACCCGTCGAACTTCTTGTAGTTGTCGGGTAATTTAAACCCAGACGGGACCCGTGTTTTACGAACTCGTCGAGTAAAACAGGGGAGACCGCACATATCCTCCTCATCGACCTCTGGTGAGTGTCGGCATTCTCTCCTTTCTTGTCGCGCCCTGTCGACCCGCGCATGTATTGCTGTATCTCTTGCCGACATTCTCGGAGGGTCCTGAACCACTACTGTGGGTCGTGGACTATTTTGTCTTGCCACGCCTTCGGGAGGTGTGCTTGTACTTGCGAACGCTGTCCACATGACTCCGACTCCTGCCATAGCCATGTTATACAATGCTTCTCTTGGATCTCCGGGAGGTGGCCTGGATGCCAGTATGTAAGCCTGAGTCGCCATATATCCGGCTTCCGGTGTTTTGGGGATGATGTTTCCTCTTGTGTCTATCGACATAAAGGACATGTCGAGGTTTTGGACCAGATGCTCCCTCTCGCCTTCAGGTATGTTGTGCAACCGAGATCTTGCCCTGTTGCGAGCTTCTCTGTGACTATCTCCGGAAGTTCCTGATTGTTGACTCAGCTCAGCTCTTCGCCTACTCGACGCGGAAGCTGCTGCTTTTCTCTGCTCCAGTATCACCCTTTGTTTCTCCAGTTCTCGACCAGCACGCGCGAGCCTATATTGGTATGCTTGCAACTCTTCCACCGTCGCGGCGGTGGTCAACGGATTGGTACCGTTCAAGGCTGTTGTCGCTCTATCCCAAGCTGCTTGCAGTAGCTGCAACTTCTGGCGTGGTGTAGTCCCGACATATTTGGTCCCTAAACCTCGCGTAAGATCAGCGGGATCGACGTATGGATTTCCCAAATCATCGAAAGCCTCTGATGTTTCGTTCTCCAGATGGCTGGACTCGCCAATCACGTATACTTGATGATATGTTGGCCTTGATTTGTTCTCTTCTAGGTTGGTGACACCGTCGTAACGATCGGCGAAGACCTCCCAAATAAGGGTAGATTTGTAGATGAAACTATCGACACTATCTGAGTCACTGCTTATATTGGAGTCCGCAGATGACCCGAAGGACATGTTGCTGAAGATCTTGACGAGTTTTCCGCTTGACGCGGGCTTGGTGAAGGTTGACGGCGAGATGTCCTCTTCGCCTGACTCGAACAATGACGCCGATCCCGAGAAGTCAGAATCTCCATGGGCGGTGTCACGAGACGGTGAGATCCTTCCTTCCCAACGTGGAAGTGGAAACTTCCGAACGCCATCTCCATGGGCTCCTCCAGATACGCATATGCATCCACACGGGAGGGCGGGTGAGGAATAAAATCGACTAGATCAGTTTTGATCCGTTTACCTCCGTCCATCACGTTGCTTGCCACCGAAGATGTCGACGATGTTGAACGTGCCATCGAGATCAGCTCCTTGTCGCCTCTAGTCCCCACAGACGGCGCCAATTGACAAGGTATTCACTTGTCAATGCCTACAGATTGTAGACTAGGGTTTTAGCGGACGTAGTGGGCAAGTAGATCTCGAGGGTTTCAGCCAGAAAAGTACTCGACTGCTAGAAAACTAGGGTTATGTTGACAATGAATCGATCCTTTCTTTGTCCCTCGACTCCCCCTTATATAGGAGGCGGAGCCGAGGGTTTCGTAACATACAAGAAACAAAGTCCGGGAGACTCTTTGAGTTCAACCCGTAGTAGCTGCAAGTCATTATTTCTAATACAACTCCATGTTTCCAAACTACTCCACAACTGGGCTTCCGGGCTTTATAAACTTCGGGTCGTGGGCTTTCAACAAAACCCCGGGTACCTTCTTCGGCAGGCCCATTGGGGATGCATATGTCAATATCCTAGATGGGGTAGTAACTCTACATGAAATAGTCTACGAACTACATCGGAAAAAGTTGAATAGGGTAATATTAAAGATCGACTTCGAAAAAGCATATGATAAAGTCAAATGGTCTTTCCTCCAACTGACTCTCAGAATGAAAGGTTTTTCTGATGAGTGGCGTGCTCTAATCCATAATTTTGTTTTCGGAGATAGTGTAGCCATCAAAGTCAATGATAATATTGGCAGATACTTCCAAATGAAAAAATCGATAAGGCAAGGCGATCCATTATCACCGAGACTATTTAATATAGTGGTTGATATGTTAGCCATAATAATAGAGCACGCAAAAATCAATGTCCAAATTGAAGGAGTAGTTCCACACCTTGTGCGTGGTAGACTATCTATCCTTCAATATGATGGCGATACGATTTTCTTTATGGAGCATGATCTTGAAAAAGCGATTAACCTGAAATTAAAATTACCAGCTTTCGAGCAACTTTCATGACTCAAAATAAATTTCCACATAAGTGAATTATTTTGTTTCGGTGAGGCTCAAGACGAGGCCACCCTTTATGCCGACCTTTTTGGCTGTGGGCAAGGCCAGTTTCCTATCAGCTATTTAGGCACCCTGATACATTATCGGAGACTCACAGACGCTGAATGGATACACATCGAGGAGAGGCTACAAAGGAGATTTAGTATTTAGAAAGGAAAATTATCGTCCCTTGGCAGAAGATTTGTTCTCATTAATTTGGTACTAAGTAATATGGTACTGTATATGATTTCTTTCTTCCAGCTACATAAAGGAGTTTTGTAGCGATTGGATTATTTCCGATCAATATTCTTTTGGCAAGAAGATAGTGTGAAAAATAAATATCAACTGGCTAAATGGAATGTAGTTTGCCGTCCTAAATATCAAGGAGGACTTGGGATTCATGACCTCGAGGTCAAGAACACAGCTCTTCTAGGTAAATGGCTTTTTAAGCTTCTTACCGAATATGGGGTGTGGCAAACTCCCCTAAATAGGAAATACATAGGGTCAAGTGCATTGTCCCAAGTTTATTGAAAACCTAGGGACTCGCATTTCAGGTCTGGCTTAATGGCGATGAAGAAATACTTCTTCCCATACGGTTCATTCGTAATTAAGTACGGCTCGGAAATTAGGTTCTGGGAGGATAAGTGGCTGGGTAACGCCACACTCCGTGAACAATATCCAGCTCTGTACAACATTGCTCTTCTCAAAGGCGATACTATAGCTAAGGTGTTGGAGTTCTCCCCACCAAATGAGAAGATATTTAATGATAAAAATTCTTCTCTCATGCAGGTTATCTACCGGTGCACAGCTATGCTCTGTTCATGGTCATCTCTACAGCGTGTGGAGAATCGTGACCTGTTTATGAAGTGTCTACAAGGTTGGAAGACACTACGAGGGATATTTTTATACAACATGGATGGTAGCGTAATCTTCGGATTGGTCCTCCATCGCCTTAGGCACCTATGCAGTTTCTACGAGAGTTACTTGTACTGTGCCTCTTTTATATTTTATCTTTTGTTCGACTGGATTTGAGCGGCTGTGTGCATATGTGACGCCCCAAAACCAGTACTGTACGGGTTCTATCGTTACCGCTAAAATCCGCAGAATATCGATTCAGAGACTCCCACCAAGCACAACGTGCACGTCGAAACATACATGCAGTGCGGGTGGAATTAACACAAGTAGGAACATTACAATAGTTCACAACAAAACCCACAAAAGAACATATATACAATAACGACTCCAATGAGCCAAACTTAACAAATAGATACAATACAAAGATACAAATCACAAAAAAGCGAAATCCCATCCGAGTACGGATAAGAATACAAATGGATCTAAGAGGACTGAAGATAAATGATGACGTCCATAATGTTGGAGATATGCCCGAGAGGCAATAATAAAACAGTTATTGTTATATCTTAATGTTCATGATAAATGTTTACACTCCATGCTATAATTGTATTAACAGGAAACATGTGATACATGTGTGTTGTGTAAACAACCAGAGTCCCTAGTAAGCCTCTCATTTAACTAGCTTGTTGATTAATAGATGATCATGGTTTCCTGATCATGAACATCGGATATTATTAATAACAAGATCATATCATTAGGTGAATGATGTGATGGACACACCCATAGTAAGCATAGCATAAGATCACGTCATTAAGTTCAAATTGCTATAAGCTTTCAATACATAGTTACCTAGTCCTTCGACCATGAGATCATGTAAATCATTTATACCGGAAGGGTACTTTGATTACATCAAACACCACTGCGTAAATGGGTGGTTATAAAGGTGGGATTAAGTATTCGGAAAGTATGAGTTGAGGCATATGGATCAACGAGTGGGATTTGTCCATCCCGATGACGGATAGATATACTCCTGGGCCCTCTCGGTGGAATGTCGTCTAATTAGCTTGCAAGCATATGAATGGTTCATAAGAGATGACATACCACGGTACGAGTAAAGAGTACTTGTCGGAGACGAGGTTGAACAAGGTATGGAGATACCGATGATCAAACCTCGGACAAGTAAAATATCGCGAGACAAAGGGAATCGGTATCGTATGTAAATGGTTCAATCGATCACTAAGTTATCGTTGAATATGTGGGAGCCATTATGGATCTCCGGATCCCGCTATTGGTTATTGGTCGGAGAAGAGTCTCGACTATGTCGCATAGTTCGCGAACCGTAGGGTGACACACTTAAGGTTTGATGTCGTTTAAGTAGATATGGAATATGGAATGGAGTTCGAAGTTTTGTTCGGAGTCTCGGATGGGATCCGGGACATCACGAGGAGTTCCGGAATGGTCGGAGAATAAGATTCATATATAGGAAGTCACTTTCCATGTTTGGAAATGATCAGGTGCATTTATGGAAGGTTCTAGAAGGTTCTAGAAAAGTCCGGAAGAAATCACCATGGAAGGCGGAGTCCGGAGGGACTCCACTTAGCATGGCCGGTCAACCCTAGGGGGAGGAGTCCCAGGTGGACTCCACCTAGGTGGCCGGCCAGCCCCCCTCAAGGAAGGGTGGGAGTCCCACCTTGAGTAGGACTCCCCCCTTGAGTAGGTTTCCCACCTATGGTAGGTTTTGGGTTGGGGTCTTATTCGAAGACTTGTAGTCCAACTCTTGGGGGGTTTCCACCTATAAAAAGAGGGACAAGGGGAGGGGGCCGGCCACCCATAGCCTCAGTTGGCCGCACCCCAAGTGGGGGCGCCCAAGACCCCCCCTCTCCCCAAGCCCTAGCACCCCTCCTCCACATACAACTCCCGCAGCGCTTAGGCGAAGCCCTGCCGGAGATCTCCACCACCACCGCCACCACGCCGTCGTGCTTGTCGGGATTCGAGGAGGATCTACTACTTCCGCTGCCCGGCGGAACGGGGAGAAGGACGTCGTCATCAACACCGAACGTGTGACCGAGTACGGAGGTGCTGCCCGTTCGTGGCACCGTCGAAGATCTTCTACGCGCTGTTGCAAGCGGCAAGTGATCGTCTACATCCACAAAGAGATCTGATCTCGTTAACGCTTTGTGATCTTCAAGGGTATGTTGATCTTCACCTCGTTGCTTCCATCTTCTTGATTGGATCTTGGTTTGTTCTTCGTTCTTGCGATAGGAAAATTTTTGTTTTCTATGCTACGAATCCCAACAGTGGTATCAGAGCCGTGTCTATGCATAGATTGGTTGCACGAGTAGAACACAATGGTTTTGTGGGCGTTGATGCTTTTGTTGTCTTTAGTTCGTGTACTTTGCATCTTGCGGGATGGTGGGATGAAGCGGCTCGGGCTAACTTTACATGACCGCGTTCATGAGATTTGCTCCACGCTTGACATGCAACTTGGATTGCATAAGTGGCTTTGCGGGTGTCTGTCTCTCCCACCATAGTGAAGATTCAATCTACTCTTTCTATTGACAACATTAGTATCACCGTTGTGGTTCATGTTCGTAGGTAGATTGGATCTTACTCGAAAACCCTAAACCACGTAAAATATGCAAACCAAATTAGAGGCGTCTAACTTGTTTTTGCAGGGTTTGGTGATGTGATATGGCCATGATATGATGATGAATATGTATGAGATGATCATTATTGTATTGTGGCAACTGGCGAGGAGCCTTATGGTTGTCTTTAAATTTCATGTTGAAGTATTATTTCAAAGTAGTTGTAATAGTTACTACATGGGAGCACAACCATGAAGACGGCGCCATGGACCTTGACGCTACGCCGACGATGATGGAGATCATGCCCGTTGATGATGGAGATCATGTCCGTGCTTTGGAGATGAAGATCAAAGGCGCAAAGACTAAAGGGCCATATCATATCACATATGAATTGCATGTGATGTTAATCCTTTATGCATCTTATCTTGCTTAGATCGCGATGGTAGCATTATAAGATGATCCCTCACATTAATATCAAGATAATAAAGTGTTCTCCCCTCGTATGCACCGTTGCTACAGTTCATCGTTTTGAAGCATCTCGTGATGATCGGATGTGATAGATTCTACGTTCACATACAACGGGTGTAAGCCATGTTGCACACGCGGAATACTTGGGTTTGCTTGACGAGCCTAGCATGTACGGACATGGCCTCGGAACACGGGAAACCGAAAGGTTGAACACGAGTCATATGGATGATATGATCAACATGTTGATGTTCACCGTTGAAGCTACATCATCTCACGTGATGATCGGTTTTGGTGTAGTGGATATGGATCGTGTACCACTAAACAACTATGAGGGATGTTGTATTAAGTGGGAGTTCATTAGTAATTAGATTAAAACATGAACTTATTATCATGAACATAGTACTGAATAGTATTTTGAATTAATTTGTAGAATTGGCATCCGTTATCTACCAAGCGCTAGTCTTGTAATTGAGATAGAAATCATCGTTAAGTCCGAAAAGCAACTTTACGGACTGGTACCGTATTGTTGAAAGAATCAAGAAATGATTAAGTCTTATTGCAAACTTTTAGTAAACCTCACATTATTGATTCAAAGAGCAATGGTTTCAATTAGTACCTAAAGTCATCTTGTCTCCGTGAAACTAGAAGTTCAAATCCGTTTGAAAAGTAAGGAGCTGGAAATTTTGTTTTCAGAAATAAGCAAGGTATGAGATATATGTGATATCTAAGACCTTATTGCAAGGTGATAGAATATATCTAGTGAGACTACATAAACTCATAAGTTTTATGGGAATGTACGAAGATTGAAGACGCCAGGCATCCCAATCCTCCAACTAAGTTGGGCACTAACGATATTCGCATATCCATGAAGTGATTGTCCTTAGTATGCACCGTTGCTAAGACTCGTCGTTTCGAAGCATCACGTGATGATCGGGTGTGATAGATTCTATGTGTGCATACAACGGGTGCAAGTCGGATTTGCACATGCGAATGCGAGGTTAAACTTTACGAGCCTAGCATGTACGAGACATGGTCTCGGAAAGTCGTCATGATTTGATGGATAAAACTATGAGTGAAATTGTTCATCACAAAAGTTACTAATAGTGAAATCTGAAACACTTGTCATATGATGATCAACTTCAAAGTAAGAACCTCAAGGTCATTGGTATTTGACCAATGGACCTAGAAGTTATTGAAGGTGAAGTGTTTTCTGAGAATGAGGAAAACTAAAAGAGAAACTACAAAAGATTTTGGCAGAAAGAAAGAAAAGACTAGAAAGTCTAGCTCAGATGTATATAGATGATATACATGTTATGAATGTATTCCTTGATTGGTCACACAATGAAGTTCTTGGGTATTTGTACCAGATTAGTTGGTATGAGATGTCATACAACGCAATACAAGAATACGATGGCCTAAGTGACTGATAAGGAATATGATAATAATGCACGTCTGGAACATAATAAAGTGTTATTATGTTTGTCATTGGCATTCTACCTAGCCCTTAGGATTTATAATAAAGAACTTAATAATTGTTATTTTGCTCTGGTCAAATGAAAACAATGAGTTGTTCAAATTATGACCTTACTCCATGTACGATGGATAAGTTATTATAAATCTTAATGGTGAAACAAACATACATAACACTGACAATAAAATGCCGTAAGGCAAATGATTTGAATTCCACTTATTTGTGGAACCGCCATTTAGGTCATGTTAGAAAGGATCGCATGAAGGAAGTCCATGCAAATGGATTTTTGGAGTCATTTGATTTTTGAATTGTTTGGCGCTTGCAAATCTCTTCTAAAGAGAATGACTGAAATACCGTTCATAGGCCAAGAGTTGAACGGGCAACTAACTTAGTGGAAATATACATGATGATGTATATGGTTCACTGGGCATAGTTGTGTGCGGGAGATTCTTCTACTTCATGAAAACTTCCAACAATGAATTGAGTGTATATATAAGGATATATTTATTCGATAAGGAAGAAGTTTGAAACATTTGAATAGATTCAAATAAATTTCAGTATGAAGTGGAAATCATCGTAATAGAAAAGTCAAATATCTATGATTGGATCATGGTGGAAATATTTGAATTACGAGTTTTAGCGAACATCTAAGAGAGTTATGAAATTGTTCTACAACTCACGTTTCTTGGAGTATCATAGTGATGATGGAGTATCCGAGAGATGTATCCAAACCTTGTTGGATTAATGATGAGATAAAATAATATGATGCCATTATGTTTTTGTGGATTATGCTTTAGAGACTACCGCTTTTACACTAAATAGAGCGTCATCATAAATCCGTTGAAATGACACCATACGAGTTATGGCATGGGTATAAACCCTAATAGTCCTTTCTTAAATTTTGGTATGCATAGCATAAGTAAATAAGTTTACAACCAAAATCGGATGAATGTCTTTGTTGGTTATTCCAGAGAATAAATTGGGAATTCTTTTCACTATGAAGACAAAGACAAAAGTGTTTGTCGATGTATCTTATTTCCAAGAAATTGTTTCTAGCGAAGTTTTTGAGTGGGAGGACAATGGAACTTGATAAGGTTTATGAACCTGAGCATGTTGATCAGAGTAGCGCAGCATCGGAAATGGTTCCGGAAGCGGCCACGAAGATCATAGCTCCCATGTCTACAAAGAGTTATAGTCATGGAGATCGAAGTACCTATTGAACCTTGTAGGTATGGTTTACTTTGTGATCAAATAAATGATTTGTGGACAAAGGATTGATTTTGAACAATGATAAACCAACTACATACAAAGAAGTTATGATGGGCCCTGACTCCGTTAAAATGGCTAAGCGCCATGGAATCCAAGATAGATGAACATTTTTTGAAAGTAAATAGATCTATAAAATTGATGGACTTGGATAGGAATATCCTTGAAGAAGCTCGACTTGTCAAAAAGTTGTTTACGACGAAGTTCAAAGAGTTGACTACAATAAGATTAGATCTTCTGTAGCGATGCTTATAGTCTATACGGATTGTTCTAGTAATCACTACATATTTCTTTTTTGTGATATGATAGTAGGATAGCAAAATACATTACTTAACAGAAGTGTGTATTAAAGGTGTATACAAGATACAACCAAGAGTTTTGCTGGTCCGTGGAATACTAGATAGGTATACAAACTTCAATTAGATGAAGTGAGTATCACGGAGTTGGAATCTTCACCGGATGAAATGATCAAAGAGTTATGATTTCATCAGAGACGATGAAGAGACTTGCATTTGCAAGAAATTAAGTGGGAGCGCTGAGACATATTTGTAATACTTTATGTAGATGACATATCATTGATTATAAATAATGTAATTATGTAATTGATTAAAAAGGTTTCATTGAGAATTAACTTCAATGAAAGGATATGAACTGAAACATATTTAGTGTCAAGATCTATGAAGATAGATTGAAACAGATAATAAGTTTAAAGTTAAAAGTACATAAAATGGATATTGAAGTAGTTCAATATAATAAATTAAAGAAGGTGTTCTTTTCATGTGAAGGTTTAACAAGACTTGAGTGTATCTGACACTCAATGAGTAAAAACACATGAGTGATTTTAGATCACGAATAAAATGTACACAATCAGATGTCCTGTGCTCTAAAGAGTTAGGAGCATATACCAGAATGATTCATATGATGATCATTGGACAACAGTAGGAATATCCTTGAGTACTTTAGAAGAATCAAGGATATATATATAGTTTTGTATGGGTAATGACAAACAAATCGCTGTAAGGTGTTGCACCGATATTAGTTTGGTCACATATAAAAATAAAATTTCAATCTCAATTAGGCTAAGTGTTGTTTTAAAGGTAGCACAATGAGCTGGAAGAAGTCCATGCTGGATTTAGATGAGTTCTATATTTTGTGACGGATTCTACAAACAGAGGCAGAGTATGTCATTGTTTTGACAATGACTGAGGATGTTAAAGTCAAAAAGTTCTTTGAGAACTTGGTGTAGTTCCGATAGTGTCAGAACTTTGAAGCTATATTGTGTGTGACAATATTAGTGACATATTTCAGACCGCGGAATTAATGTTCCACCAGAAGACTAAACATATATGCCGACTCATTTGGAAAATGAGTGATGCGTTGAGACGCAAATGAATTGCAAAATACATACGTTTCTGAGCGTGTCAGAACCGTTGATCTAGAAACCTCTCCCGTGAGCAAGACATGATAAGCACCCGAAGGCCAAGGTGTTATATCTTTACATATGTAAACTAGATTATTGACTCTAGTGCAAGTGGGAGAGCTGTTGGAGATATGCCCGAGAGGCAATAATAAAACAGATTATTGTTATATCTTAATGTTCATGATAAATGTTTACACTCCATGCTATAATTGTATTAACCGGAAACATTGATACATGTGTGTTGTGTAAACAACCAGAGTCCCTAGTAAGCCTCTCATTTAACTAGCTTGTTGATTAATAGATGATCATGGTTTCATGATCATGAACATCGGATATTATTAATAACAAGATCATGTCATTAGGTGAATGATGTGATGGACACACCTATAGTAAGCATAGCATAAGATCACGTCATTAAGTTCAAATTTCTATAAGCTTTCAATACATAGTTACCTAGTCCTTCGACCATGAGATCATGTAAATCATTTATACCGGAAGGGTACTTTGATTACATCAAACACCACTGCGTAAATGGGTGGTTATAAAGGTGGGATTAAATATTCGGAAAGTAGGAGTTGAGGCATATGGATCAACAATGGGATTTGTCCATCCCGATGACGGATAGATATACTCTGGGCCCTCTCGGTGGAATGTCGTCTAATTAGCTTGCAAGCATATGAATGGTTCATAAGAGATGACATATCACGGTACGAGTAAAGAGTACTTGTCGGAGACGAGGTTGAACAAGGTATGGAGATACTGATGATCAAACCTCGGACAAGTAAAATATCGCGAGACAAAGGGAATCGGTATCGTATGTAAATGGTTCAATCGATCACTAAGTTATCGTTGAATATGTGGGAGCCATTATGGATCTCCAGATCCCGCTATTGGTTATTGGTCGGAGAAGAGTCTCGACTATGTCTGCATAGTTCGCGAACCGTAGGGTGACACACTTAAGGTTTGATGTCGTTTAAGTAGATATGGAATATGGAATGGAGTTCGAAGTTTTGTTCGGACTCTCGGATGGGATCCAGGACATCACGAGGAGTTCCGGAATGGTCCGGAGAATAAGATTCATATATAGGAAGTCACTTTCCATGTTTGGAAATAATCCGGTGCATTTATGGAAGGTTCTAGAAGGTTCTAGAAAAGTCCGGAAGAAATCACCATGGAAGGCGGAGTCCTGGAGGGACTCCACTTGCATGGCCGGCCAAACCCTAGGGGGGAGGAGTCCCAGGTGGACTCCACCTAGGTGGCCGGCCAGCCCCCCTCAAGGAAGGGTGGGAGTCCCACCTTGAGTAGGACTCCCCCCTTGAGTAGGTTTCCCACCTATGGTAGGTTTTGGGTTGGGGTCTTATTCGAAGACTTGTAGTCCAACTCTTGGGGGGTTTCCACCTATAAAAAGAGGGACAAGGGGAGGGGGCCGGCCACCCATAGCCTCAGTTGGCCGCACCCCAAGTGGTGGCACCCAAGACCCCCCCCCCTCTCCCCAAACCCTAGCACCCCTCCTCCACATACAACTCCCGCAGCGCTTAGGCGAAGCCTTGCCGGAGATCTCCACCACCACTGCCACCACGCCGTCGTGCTGTCGGGATTCCGAGGAGGATCTACTACTTCCGCTGCCCACTGGAACGGGGAGAAGGACGTCGTCATCAACACCGAACGTGTGACCGAGTACGGAGGTGCTGCCCGTTCGTGGCACCGTCGAAGATCTTCTATGCGCTTTTGCAAGCGGCAAGTGATCATCTACATCCACCACGAGATCTGATCTCGTTAACGCTTTGTGATCTTCAAGGGTATGTTGATCTTCACCTCGTTGCTTCCATCTTCTTGATTGGATCTTGGTTTGTTCTTCGTTCTTGCGATAGGAAATTTTTTGTTTTCTATGCTACGAATCCCAACACATAACCCTACCCAGGCCAAGTCGAAAGGGTAACCTTGCTAACGTTCTCTGACTTCAAAGCACCTGGAACATTGGGCCAACGGTTGCCAGAAAAAGAGAGAAAGAGCATGAGTACCAAGGCACGTACTCGCGAGGCTAGAATTCAGCTGCGCTCACCTACAAAGGTATGGTGGGTTTAGCGGCAGCAAAGCTTGCACTAAAACAATCTATTGAGACAATGTACAACTTCCGTCTACTAGAGAAGGTAAGAGTGCGCATAAGCAACCAACTAGATACTAACAAACATAACGAGGAAGAATTTGCAAAGGCACTCACACGTTAAACAAAATTTTATAAGTTATTAGTCAAGTTATTCTAACTTACTATTCAGGTTATTATTAGTTAGGTGCAAGTTGTTCTATTATCGAGTTAAACAGCTCCAAGTCGCCCATAACCACGGACACGGCTTTTTGAAAATATTTACCTTGCAGGGGTGCACCAGTGTGTCCATACGCACGATCAATCCTCCAACCAGTCGAAGGTAGGATATCACGACAAGACCATTTCCAGTTCTACAAGAAAGTTTAGGGGGGGCACCCTGTTGGATTCGTTGCATTGAAAACAAAACAATTCTACTTCAAAGACGAATAAAACCAAGATCCAATCTATAGAAAAGCCAAGATCTAATCTATGAGATCGGAGCAACGAGAAAGAAGAGAGACTAACCCTTGAAGATCCAAAGCCTTAACGAGATCAGATCTCGTGGTTGATGTAGATGATCCTTCCAGTGCTGCAATCTGACAGCACTTCCGTACTCGGTCACACGTACGGTGTCAATGACGTCCTTCCTCTCCCCGTTCCAGCGGGCAGCGAAGGAGTAGATCCCCTCGAAATTCCAGCAGCACGACACCGTGGTGGTGGTGGTGGAGGAGAATTCCTGCAGGGCTTCGCCTAAGCCGGAGCAGGAGAAACTGGGAGGGAGGAGAGGTGGCAGATTAGGGTTGCATCGGGGAGAGCTATGGCCGGCCACCCCACCCCTCCTTTTATAGGGAGGGGATTCGGCTAGGGTTTCCCAAAACCCATCTAGGGCCGGCGCCCGGGGGGCCCACACCATGCCTAGGCACGGCAAGGGGGCCTGCGCCTAGGGGTGGTGTGGCCGCCTCTCGGCCTTTCTCCGTCTCCCATTTGGACTCCATCCTTGTGATGCCCATGGAAAGTTCCCGAACTTTTCCGAAACCCAAAAAACTTGCCTTATATGAATCCTATTCTCCGGACCATTCCGGACCTCCTCGTGGTGTCCTGGATCCCATCCGAGACTCCGAACAATATTCGGTCTCCAACTCATATTCCATATCTACTATACGACATCGAACCTTAAGTGTGTCACCCGACGGTTCGTGAACTATGCAGACATGATCGAGACTCCTCTCCAATCAATAACCAATAGCGGGACCTGGAGATCCATAATGGCTCCCACATATTCAACGATGACTTCGTGATCGAATGAACCATTAATATACGATACCGATTCCCTTTATCGTGCGATACTTTACTTATCCGAGGTTCGATCATCGGTATCTCCATACCTAGTTCAACCTCGTTACTGATAAGTACTCTTTACTCGTACCGTGATATGTCATCCCTTGTGACCTAGTCACATGCTTGCAAGCTAATTGGATGACATTCCACCGAGAGGGCCCAGAGTATATCTATCCGTCATCAGCATGGACAAATCCCACTCTTTATCCATGCGCTTCAACTTATACTTTCAGAATACTTAATGCCACCTTTATGATCACCCATTTACGAAGTGGCGTTTGATGTCATCAAAGCATCCATCCGGTGTAAGTGATTAACACGATCTCATGGTCGAAGGATTAGGTTACTATGTATTGAAAGCTTGTAGCAAAACGAACTTAATGACTTGATCATATGCTATGCTTACTATGGGTGTGTGTCCATCACATCATTCTCCTAATGATATGATCATGTTATTAATAACATCCAATGTTCATGATCAGGAAACTATGATCATCTATTAATCAACAAGCTAGTTAAACGAGAGGCTTACTAGGAACTCTGGTTTGTTTACAAAACACACATGTACCAATGTTTCCACTTAATACAATTATAGCATGGGATGCAAACATTTATCATGAACACTAAGATATAAATATAACCATTTTATTATTGCCTCTCGGGCATATCTCCAACAGTCTTCCACTTGCAGTAGAGTCAATAATCTAGTTTACATTTGTAAAGATCTAACACTGTGGCCTTCTGGTGCTTATCATGTTAGCTCATGGGAGAGGTTCCAGTCAACGAATCTAACACGCTCAGAAACGTATGTATTTTTCAATTCATTTGCGTCTCCATGCATCACTCATTTTTCAACATGAGTCGGCATTAATCATATATTTTTGGTTTTCTGGTGGAACCTTAATTCCGTGGTCTGAAATATGTTACCAATATAGCTTCATAGTTTTGACACTACCGGAACTACACCAAGTTCTCAAAGAACTCCTTGACTCAAACACCCTCGGTCATTGTCAAAACAATGACATACTCTGCCTTCGTTTGTAGAATCCGTCACAATATTTAGAACTCATCTAAATCTAGCATAGACTTCTTCTAGCCCATTGTGCTACCTTTTAATGAACACTTAGCCTATTTGAGATTAAAATTCATTTTTATATGTAACCAAACTAATATCGGTGCAACACCTTACAACGATTTGTTTGTCATTATCCCATACAAAACTATACATATCATCGGTTCTTCCAAAGCACTTAGGGATATTCTTACTGTTGTCCAATGATCATCATATGAATCATTCTGATATATGCTCGCAACACCTTAGAGCACAGGATATCTGATTGTGTACATATTATTCATGATCTAAAATCACTCATGTGTTTTTACTCATTGAGTGTCAAATACACTCAAGTCTTGTTAAACTTTCACATGGAAAAGAACACCTTCTTGACGTTTTCATATTGAACTACTTCAATATTCATTCTATGTAACTTGACTTAAACTTATTATGCACTTCAATCTATCTTCATAGATCTTGACGCTAAATATGTTTTTAGTCCATATCCTTTCATTGAAGTTAATTTTCAATGAAACCTTTAAATCACATCAAGTACATAATTACAACATTTCTAATCAACGATATGTCATCCACATAAAGTATTATAAATATGTCTCAGCGCTCCCATTTAATTTCTTGCAAATGCAAGCATCTTCATCATTTCCGATTAAATCAAAACTCTTTGATTATTTCATCCGGTGAAGATTCCAACTCCGTGATACTCACTTCATCCAGTGAAGTTTGTATACCTATCTAGTATTCTACGGACTAGAAAAACTCTCGGTTGTATCTTGTATACACCTTTAATACATACTTCTGTTAAGGAATGTATTTCTGCCATCCTACTAACATATCTCATAAAAGAAATATGTAGCGATTACTAGAACAATCCGTATAGACTATAAGCATCGCTGCGAAAGATCTAATCTTATAGCAGTCAACTCTTTAAACTTTGTCGTAAAAAAACTTTCGACAAGTCGAGCTTGTTCAAGGATATTTCATCCATGTCCATTAATTTTGTAGATCCATGTACTTTCAAAAAGTATTAATTCCTTCAGAAGGTTTACCAAGCTCCAAGCTTGATTATAGATACTATCTTGGATTTCATGGCACTTAGCCATTTTAACGGAGTCAGGGCCCATCATAACTTCTTTGTATGTAGTTGGTTTATCATTGTTCAAAATCAATCCTTTGTCCACAAATCATTTATTTGATCAAAAAGTAAACCATACTTACAAAGTTCAATAGTTACTTCGATCTCCATGACTATACCACTTTGTAGACATGGGAGCTATGAGTGTCGTGGCCGCTTCCGGAACCATTTCCGACGCTGCGCTACTCTGCTCATTATGCTCAGGTTAATCAACCTTATCAAGTTCCATTGTCCTCCCACTCGAATACTTCGCTAGAAACAATTTCTTGGAAATAAGCAAAAAAACATTGACAAACACTTTTGTCTTTGACTTCATAGTGGAATGAATTGCCAATTTGTTCTCTGGGATAACCAACAAAGACATTCATCCGATTTTGGTTGTAAACTCATTTACTTATGCTATGCATACCAAAATTTAAGAAAAGACTATTAGGGTTTTATACCCATACCATAACTCGTATGGTGTCATTTCAACGGATTATGATGATGCTCTATTTAGTGTAAAAGTGGTAGTCTCTAAAGCATAATCCACAAAAAATATAGTGGCATCATTTTATTTTATCTCATCATTAATCCAACAAGGTTTGGATACATCTCTCGAATACTCCATCATAACTATGGTGTTATGAGAAACGTGAATTGTGGAACAATTTCATAACTCTCTTAGATGTTCGCTAAAACTCGTAATTCAAATATTTCCACCATGATCCAATCATAGATATTTGACTTTTCTATTATGATGATTTCCACTTCGTGCTGAAATTTATTTGAATCTATTCAAATGTTTCAGACTTCTTCCTCATCGAATAAATATATCCATATATATACACTCAATTCATTGTTGGAAGTTTTCATAAAGTAGAAAAATCTTCCACACACAACTATGCCAAATGAACCATATACATCATCATGTATGTTTTCACTAAGCTAGTTACCCGTTCAACTCTTCACCTATGAACGGTGTTCTAGTCATTCTCCTTAAAAAAATTTGCAAGTGCCAGATGATTCAAAAATCGAATGACTCCAAAAATCCATTTGCACGGAGTTTCTTCATGCGTTCCTTTCTAACATAACCTAAATGGCGGTTTCACAAATAAGTGGAATTCTTATCATTTACCTTATGGCATTTTAGTGTCAGTGTTATGCATGTGTGTTTCACCATTAAGATTTATAATAACTTATTCATTGTACATGGAGTACGGTCATAATTTTGAACAACTCATTGTTTTCATTTGACCAGAGCAAAATAACAATTATGAAGTTCTTTATATTAAATCTGAAGGGCTAGGTAGAATACCAACGATGAACACAATAACACTTTATTTTATTCCAGACGTGCATTATTACCACATTCCTTGTCAGTTACTGAGGCCATTGTATTCTTATATTGCGTTGTGTTGTATGACATCTCATACCAACCAATATGGTACAAATACCCAAGAATTTCATTGTGTGACCAATCAAAGAATACATTTATAACATGTATATTATCTATATACACCTGAGCTAGACTTTTTAGTCTTTTCTTTCTTTCTGCCAAAAAATTTTGTACTTTCTCTTTTGGCTTTCCTCATATTTCAGAAAATACTTCAACATCAATAACTTCTAGGTTTGTTGGTCAAACACCAATAACCTTGAGGTTCGTACTTTGAAGTTGATCATCACATGACAAGTGTTTCGGATTTCACTATTAGTAACCTTTTAATATGATGAACAATTTCACTCATAATTTTATCCATCAAATCATGACAACTTCATCATGAAGCTACTATGGCTCATATGGATATGCGAATATCGTTAGTGCCCAACTAGTTGGAGGATCGGGACGCCTAGCGTCTTCAACCTTTGTACATTCCCATAAAACTTATGAGTTTATGTAGTCTCACTAAATTATATTCTATCATCTTGCAATAAGGTCTTAGATATCACATATATCTCACACCTTGCTTATTTCTGAAAACAAACTTTTCAGCTCCTAACTTTTCAAACGGATTTGAACATCAAGTTTCACGGAGACAAGATAATTTTAGGTACTAATTGAAATCATTGCTCTTTGAATCAGCAATTTGAGGTTTACCAAAAGATTGCAATAGGGTTTAATCATTTCTTGATTCTTTAACAATACAGTACAAGTCCGTAAAGTTACTTGTCAGAGTCAGTGTTTCTATCTCAATTACAATACTAGCGCATGGTAGATAACGGATGCCAATTCTATAAAATTAATTCAAAATACAATTCAGACTATGTTCAGGATAATTAATTCAAGTTTTAATCTAATTACTAATGAACTCCCACTGAATTCAATATCCCTCATAGTTGTTTAGTGGCACACGATCCAAATTCACTACACCAAGTCCGATCATCACGTGAGATGATGTAGCTTCAATGGTGAATATTAACATGTTGATCATATCATCCATATGACTCGTGTTCAACCTTTCGGTTTCCTGTGTTCTGAGGCCATGTCTGTACATGCTAGGCTCATCAAGCAAACCCAAGTATTTCCGCGTGTGCAACATAGCTTACACACGTTGTATGTGAACGTAGAATCTTGCACATCCGATCATCACGACATGCTTCGAAACGACGAACTTTTGCAACAGTGCATACGAGGGGAGAACACTTTATTATCTTGATATTAATGTGATGGATCATCTTATAATGCTACCGTCGCGATCTAAGAAAAATAAGATGCATAAAAGGATAAACATCACATGCATGGATAATGTGATACGATATGGCCTTTTCTTCTTGTGCCTTTGATCTCCATCTCCAAAGCACATGAGCATGATCTTCATCATCACCAGCATTGCATCAAGGTCCGTGGCGCCGCTTCATGGTTGTCCACCATCCATAACAACTATTACAACTACTAACTCATAGTAATGAAATAAAACTAGTACATGGTGATTGACACACAAGTCATGAAACAGTAAAGACAACCATTAGGCTCCTGTCGGTTGCCATATTACAATAAGGATCATCTCATACATCAAATATAAACATAATCACATAATGACCATATCACATCCCATGCCCCTGCAAAAACAAGTTAGACGCCTCTAATTTTCTTTGCATGTTTTACGTGGCTTGGGGTTTTCGAATAAGATCCGATCTTACCTACGAACAAGAACCACAACGCTAATATAAGTGTTGTCAAGTGCAGATTGAAAATTGGATCTTAACTATGGTGGGAGAGACAGACACCCGCAGAGCCACTTATGCAATACAAGTTGCATGTCAAGCGTGGAGCAGGTTTCATGTGCATGGACATGTAAGGTTAGCCCGGGCCGCTTCATCCCACCATCCTGCAAGATGCAAAGTACACGAAAAGCAAAAGACAACAAGAGCATCGACGCCCATAAAACCATTGTGTTCTACTCGTGCAACAGATCTACGCATAGACACGGCTCTGATACCACTGTTGGGTTCGTTGCATAGAAAACAAAAAAAAATTCTACCGCAAAGACGAATAAAACCAAGATCCAATCTATGGAAAAGCCAAGATCTAATCTATGAGATCGGAGCAACGAGAAAGAAGAGAGACTAACCCTCGAAGATCCAAAGCCTTAACGAGATCAGATCTCGTGGTTGATGTAGACGATCCTTCCGGTGCTGCAATCCGGTAGCACTTACGTACTCGGTCACACGTACAGTATCGATGACGTCCTTCCTCTCCCCGTTCCAGCGGGCAGCGGAGGAGTAGATCCCCTCGGAATCCCAGCAGCACGACGGCGTGGTGGTGGTGCTAAACGAGAATTCCTGCAGGGCTTCGCCTAAGCCGGAGCAGGAGAAACTGGGAGGGAGGAGAGGTGGCAGATTAGGGTTGCGTCGGGGAGAGCTATGGCCGGCCACCCCACCCCTCCTTTTATAGGGAGGGGATTCGGCAAGGCTTTCCCAAAACCCATCTAGGGCCGGCGCCCGGGGGGCCCACACCGTGCCTAGGCGCGGCCAGGGGGGCCGCGCCTAGGGGTGGTGTGGCCGCCTCCCGGCCTTTCTCCGTCTCCCCTTTGGACTCCATCCTCGTGATGCCCATGGAAAGTTCCCAAACTTTTTCGAAACCCGAAAAACTTGCCTTATATGAATCTTATTCTCCGGACCATTCCGGACCTCCTCGTGATGTCATGGATCCCATCCGAGACTCCGAACAATATTCGGTCTCCAACTCATATTCCATATCTACTATACGACATTGAACCTTAAGTGTGTCACCCTACGGTTCGTGAACTATGCAGACATGATCGAGACTCCTCTCCAATCAATAAACAATAGCGGGACCTGGAGATCCATAATGGCTCCCACATATTCAACGATGACTTCATGATCAAATGAACCATTAACATACGATACCGATTCCCTTTGTCACGCGATACTTTACTTATCCGAGGTTCGATCATCGGTATCTCCATACCTAGTTCAACCTCGTTACCAATAAGTACTCTTTACTCGTATCATGATATGTCATCCCTTGTGACCTAGTCACATGCTTGCAAGCTAATTGGATGACATTCCACCGAGAGGGCCCAGAGTATATCTATCCGTCATCAGCATGGACAAATCCCACTCTTTATCCATGCGCTTCAACTTATACTTTCAAAATAATTAATGCCACCTTTATGACCACCCATTTACGAAGTGGTGTTTGATGTCATCAAAGCATCCATCCGGTGTAAGTTATTAACACGATCTCATGGTCGAAAGATTAGGTTACTATGTATTGAAAGCTTGTAGCAAAACAAACTTAATGACTTGATCATATGCTATGCTTACTATGGGTGTGTGTCCATCACATCATTCTCCTAATGATATGATCCTGTTATTAATAACATCCAATGTTCATGATCAGGAAACTATGATCTTCTATTAATCAACAAGCTAGTAAAACGAGAGGCTTAATAGGGACTCTGGTTTGTTTACAAAACACACATGTACCAATATTTCCATTTAATACAATTATAGCATGGGATGTAAAATTTATCATGAACACTAAGATACAACAATAACCAATTTATTATTACCTCTCGGGCATATCTCCAACACACCCCACTAAGCTACCCATAACAAAGTTTGGCCGTGCACCAAAACGGACCTAGGGTTTGCGACGGCGGCTAAACTTGGTGTTAACAACCCGCTTCGCTAAACGTTCCGCAAGGTACAATACAGAATAATAAACACCCGAAGGCAACAGGAACTAAAGCATAGCATACATTGCATAAGTACAGATAGTAAGCAAATAGCACCAAAATTGTGGCCCCCGGTAAACAGACTCGAGAAAAGGTAGTAATTCAAGGGGAGACCCATTAAACATACCCACTTATGGCTAGTGCGCTCAGCTTAGACCAGATAACAAGAACTCGGGTCCTAGGGTACACAAGTGGTCGACAAAGGTGTCTCCCACCGATTTCTCTTATTAAGTATTATTAGCCTATAGCAAATGTTAGTTGTTCACATTAAAGTAAACTATGATCATCTCCAACAACTTATATCCATAAAGGTAGAGCATGTGACAACTTCCCAACATAACCCGATAGAGATAACATAGATCGGACAACAAAACTAAGCATGCGCTAAGACTCGCAAGGCCAACAGACCAAGCAAACGACATGTAATAGGTGGGAGTGGAGGCTATATGGTAGCTTATGGAAAACTGGTAGGTAGGACACGTGATTCGATAAAGCATCGCAACACAAGGCTTGAATATAAGAGAGAGGCAAAAGCAACAAAAACAATAGGTAGCAGGGGGAGAATGCTCGCCCAAAAAACATTGTCGAGGAACTTCCGAAGAACTTGTCTTGGAGAAGCAAATGCTGGAACACAACAACGGATGCAACACTTAGTACTATGGCAAAAGAACCGACATGATCATGATAGGCATGCATGACATGGCAAGAATGATGCAATGCAACTTATCCCAATTAAGCGGAATCAGAATCCTGACATACACAATTAGGTTTGAGTTATTTTTCTACATGGCAATTTAAATATTGATTAACATGGCAAGGCATGGCATGGTGAACTACACAAAATTAAGCGAAGTGGGGAAACCATATTTGGTGATTCCCAATTACTCCACATAATAGTTATTAGGTGATATGCAAACCAGCATGACACTACATGATGCGAGATGCAAATAGGCATATTCAGATTTCTCACGTTTTTCTGATCGAAAAACATATAAAACACTTTTTATTCCGAGTTACGGATTAGAAGATATTAATTTTGCAAGTTTTTAACCATTTATTGGAAATTTAGAAAGGGCAGAAAAACTGAGGAAGGTTTAGGACTGAGGCTCACCTAGCTTCTGTCACTGACCGGCAGGGCCGGGGTGCTGACATTGCTGCTGACGCTGATGTCCGGATGGGGCCCACCTACCAGCGGGTCAAGAGAGGGGATGAGAAAAAAAATGTTGGCATTTTGCCTCATCTGAGTTTCGAATTCAGGGTGTGTTTGGTTCTGCTGTGGATTCTAAAAAAGCTGCTGTGAACCGTAAACTGTGAGAAAGCTGCTGTGGACTGAGAACTATGAGAAAGCTATAGGTTGTTTGGTTGGAGTGACTGTGTAAATGTGAGTTTGGTACGATTTGTCTGTAATGCCCTTGAAATCTAGATAGGCTGTTTACATGCTAGTAATTGAGAGTAGTCACCAATATGTCCACTAATTGACATGTAAATTAAATATTTTTAAATATTTTTTTGTCATTAATGTTGCATAAATTAAATTAATGAATATGCCCATCCGTCACTTGTCAAATTCGACCCAGCTCTCCACCCCCATTCAGCTAGCTAGCTTCTTCTCGTCTTCTAAATTCTTGCTTACGGGTGTGACAACATTTCAGAGTATCGCTGCATGGACCGGCAAGGTGCGTACACAGGTAATAGCTACCAGTGAGCAACAAAAGCGATTGTTTCAAGATATGGTTAATCAGCTACACTGGAACTGAAATTAATGGATTGCATTGGTGCGTACGTTTGTAGGCAGGCAAGAACGTTTGATCAAGGGATAGACTGATGCGCTTTCAAACTCTCGCGTCCCACCCAAGATTCAAGAGCATCTTGGCTCGTCTTCAGCGACCACGGGCATGTTACTAACTCCTTTGGCTATATGTGCAAGGAGATGCAACATTCTTACAGCAGGTCGCCAAACTGTCGTGGTATCGTTATGGCATATGCCATGGGGTGGCTAAAATCGAGTAGTTCCGGCCTTGGTCCACGGCGATCTCCGGATGCGGGTATGAGCACGAGCGACACGGCGACGTACCCAGGTTCGGGGCTCTCGTATGGAGGTAACACTCCTACTCCTACTCTAGAGATGTATATGATGTATAGACAGTACAATGATGCTCCTTGAGCTGTGACCGTCTTGGGAGAGGGCTCGAGGTAGACGAAGGCCTCTCTCCCAAGCGGTTCTAAGTATGGAATGAGAAGTGATCGATCGTCCGTCCCCCCCAAAGGGGGGTGCTACTGAGGCTTATATAATGCCTGGAACATTACATAGAAGTCCCTATGAGCTATGGCGCCGGCGGAGCCGGCTCCGGCTTGGTCGCGTGGTCCCGAGGCGCCCGGGCCCCCCGGCTGTCGCCCACGTCTCGTCCTTCTTGTCGCGGTCGTCAGGGACAGGACGGTGCGAGCGACGTGCCGTAGGCCGGATCTAGCCTCGAGCCGTAGCCTGCGGCCCCTACATGGCGCCGCCCGTAGCCTACGCCACCCCGATAAGCCGGGCCATGATGGCCTGTTGTCACGCTGATCCCTGTCGCTATGCAGTGTTCCAGGATCCGCGGGATTTGATGTCCTCGTAGACTTTGACACCCGGATGACCTTTTCGAAGCCTTCTTCTGCAAAGATTACCAACTCTAGGAGCCGGCCAGGGGAAAGATGAACCAAGCCAAGCCAGATATAGCATGTTGAAACCGGCCAATCCATGGCTCAGCCGGCCACGGACAAGCCACGTGGTGGAACACAGGCATACCTGAGAAGAAGAGCCGAACACTGGCTACAACTGCAGTCTCCTCCCGCCAAAGGGCATTTGCAGGTATCAAACAAACCCCCTGCGTTTGCTAGGCACCTGGATGTTTTTCAATTAATATTGCAACTCTGCGGAAGTAGAAGTAGCATGCCTGCTGCGGGCCACGCTTGCCCACTGTGCAACTCCAACCCACAGTTTGATTCATGCGAAAAATACAAAGGGGCGGCCGAAAGAGACGCTCGCGTAACACTAAGTTTGGTCGGCTTTCACTAGGAGTGACTAATGGTATATATGTCCCTCTACGCCTGACTCGAATACCCTCTACTCGGCATTAACGATTTAGTTGGTAGGAGATAGGGCTAAGGGGAGGCATACTCCTATATGCGAAAGCAATCCGGGCAGACAACTTAGACACAAGCACTTGCGCGTTTCTTTAAAAAGAGCAAAGTTTTCCGTTCCTTTATATATATGTTACCCGGCATCCCGGCCGGGCATCTAACAAAAGAGGTGCTACATCATAAGTTGAAGGAAACTAGCTAGGCAGGCCGGCTCGGGGGCTGGGACGCCTCGGAGCCAGACATGCATGCGGTCTTCATCACGGAGCCAGACGCCAAGATCTTCATCAGGGCCGGTCCCGATTAATGGGAGCCAGAGAGCTTGGACACGAGGACAGACGCTAAGGCTCCGCGCGCTCGGAGCCTCGGACTGCAAGGAAAGGAGCATCATATCGGGGTCAGATGTTTGTGTAGCAGCGGTTTCCTATAACCTAGAGGGCCGGCACACAACCCAAGGGTAGACTCGAGCTGGCTGACGATGTTGGGCGGCCGAGGCAGGCATGCACATCCCACAGTTGTGCCCGGAGAGAGCGCAGCAGCTCGGAAGGGCGAGATACCCTCGGCGGTCTAGAAGCATAGCTTGTGCGCCCGAGCCTGGAGAGGTTGGACTTTTCGGTGGCACCAGAAGGTCAGGAGGTTAGGCCAAGGCGCCCGACCAAATGGCGCACATGTCCCCAGTCACGGCAGGATCGCCGAGGGAGGAGGGGCCTGTAATATCCCCTTGCCAGGATAAATCAAGGCGTGAGATGAGATACAATATAGATCCAGAATTTGGGGTAGGCAGCAGAGAACCAACTTGGAGAGGAAGAAGGGGTTCGGAACATTTAGTTCTAATTTCATCATACCCAACAAGTTACAGCATTGGGACTCTTAAAGTCCCACAAGACACACGCCACCATCTCTGTGAGTCGAAGGCGTATTTCCATCTTGCGTCTTCTCCCTCGTCGTCGAAGGCGTATTTCCATCTTGCGTCTTCTCCATCGTCGTACTCAGCGTTGTTACACTATACCCGCCAGGATTACTTGCTTGCCCCCAAGCAAGTGCAGATGGAAAACGGTGCTTGATCACGTGCAAGTCCTCCCAGGTAGCTGCAGAGGCTGGAATGGAAGTCCACTTAACCAATACCTGTGGAATAGCTGCATTTCCCTTCTTAACAAGGCGTCGATCCAACACCTCCTCTGGTTCCATTTGCCCAGCGTCAAGCTCTACAACCTTGGGTAGCTCCGTAAAAACAGGTGAGAAATCAGGTGTAAAAGCTTTTAATTGAGATACATGAAATACCGGGTAGATTTGACTGTCAGTCGGCAATTCCAATTTGTAAGCAACTGAACCAATGCGTTGGAGCACACGGTAGGGGCCAAAGTATTTGTAGGCGAGCTTGAGGTATGGTCGATTGGCGCAGAAGATTGTGTGTAGTGCTGGAGCTTGAGCAGCACTTGTACACCCACCTGGAAATTTCTCTCCGTGCGGCGGCGATCAGCATAAATTTTCATGCGCTGTTGCGCCATCTCCAAGTGTTGTTTGAGAGCTTGCAGTTGCACAGCTCTGTCAGCGAGAAACTCAGCCACTGATTCAGTTGTGGTAGATAAATCTTCAGGCATAGCTCCCAGATTTGCTTCGTGTCCATAAAGTGCTTTGAAAGGAGTGCAACCAAGTGAGGAATGATGAGTGGAATTGTACCATAGTTCTGCTAGAGGGAGCCAGCGGCGCCAGAGCCTTGGACAGTCAGAAACCGCACAACGAAGGTACATTTCGAGACATTGGTTGACCCTCTCTGTCTGACCGTCAGTTTGAGGATGATACGCGGTAGAAAACTGCAATCGCGTCCCCAACAATTTGAAAAGCTCCCGCCAAAATGCACTGGTGAATATCTTGTCACGATCAGATACAAGTGAAAGTGGAACACCGTGTAACTTGACCACTGTATCTACGAAAGTCTTGGCAACAGTCTGGGCAGTGAACGGGTGCTTCAATGGAACAAAATGAGCAAACTTTGTGAAGCGATCGACGACCACCATGATTACATTTGCACCTTTAGACATCGGCAAGCCCTCAATGAAATCAAGAGTCAGATCACGCCACGCTCTGGTTGGAATGGGTAATGGTTGCAGCAGACCAGCAGGCTTCACAAGTTCATGCTTGGCATGCTGACAAACAACACACTGCTTAACATAATTCTCAACATCCAGCTTCAATCCCGACCACGCAAACAATCTCTTAACACTGTGATAAGTGGCATGTATGCCAGAATGTCCACCAAGGGCGCTGGCATGAAGTGCATGGATGATTTTAGTCTGAACTGCAGAATTCTGACCTACCCAGACTCGACCATTCAGTTTGATCAACCCATCATTTAGGGAAAATCCATCAGAGTCAGGGTTGCTCACCGCCAATGCTTGTAATTTCAGTTGGGCAGCCTCATCTGTGACATATGAATTGATAATTTCTTGCATCCAAGAAGGTTGCACCACAGACAACGCATTGCAATTCAACTACGGTGCAACACGTGATAGAGCATCCGCAGCCATATTCTCAGTCCCTTTCTTGTAACATATACGAAACTGAAGCCCCATTAATCTGGCCATTGCCTTCCGCTGGAGTGGAGATTGTAACTGTTGTTCATCTAGATAACAGAGACTTTGGTGGTCAGTTCGAATGATGAACTCACCTTTCTGCAGATAAGGTCGCCACCTCTCTACCGCCATGATTAGAGCCAGAAATTCCTTATCATAGATGCTAAGGTGACAATGAGCAGGTCCTAGGGCCTTGCTGAGGAATGCCACTGGATGCCCCTCTTGCATTAAGATGGCGCCGATGCCTAGATCGCAAGCGTCGGTCTCAACCGTAAATTGCTTCTCAAAATTGGGCAGTGCAAGGACAGGTGTGTTAGTCATTGCTGATTTGAGTTGTGCAAACGCTTGATCAGCAGCATAGTCCCAGTGAAAGCCTTTCTTCTTCAGGAGAGAAGTCAGTGGCTTTGCAATTTTTCCGTAATCACGGACAAATTTGCGATAATACCCAGTTAACCCGAGAAATCCACGGAGTTCTGTGACCATCGTGGGGCGTGGCCAAGCTTCCATGGCTTGTGTCTTTTGAGGATCAGTAGATACGCCTTCCGCAGAAATTAGATGCCCTAGGTACTCTAGCTGTTGCTTTGCAAACGAGCATTTGGAACGCTTAACAAAGAACTGATGTTGTCACAGAAGAGTGAAAACCGAGCGAAGGTGTTGCGCATGCAGTGCCAGGGTTGGACTATAGATTAGGATATCATCCATGAAAACTAGAGCATACTTGCGCAAACATGGCTGGAGTATTGTGTTCATCACACACTGGAACGTTGCTGGTGCATTCGACAACCCAAACGGCATCACCCGGAAGTGATAATGGCCGTGATGCGTTTTAAAAGCTGTCTTTTCTTCATCTTCAGGCCTCATGCGAATTTGGTGGTAACCTGCACGCAAATCGAGCTTTGAGAATATTGCAGCACCTGCAAGCTCGTCAAGTAGCTCATCGATGATTGGCATTGGAAATTTGTTCTTCACGATCAAGTCGTTCAAACGTCCGTAGTCAACGCAAAGCGCCAAGTCCCATCTTTCTTCTGAACCAACAACACCGGGATGCAAAAGGACTCATACTCTGCACTATGACCCCTGATTTGAGCATGGACTGAATTTGCTGTTCAATTTCGGTCTTGTGAAGTGGTGAGTACCGATATGGACGAGCATTCACGGGAACTGCGCCAGGTACTAGAGTAATTGCATGGTCATACTCACGAGCAGGAGGAAGTTGATTTGGTTCAGCAAAAACTTCAGAAAATTCAGACAAGACTTCCGCAACTTGAGTTGGTATGTCATCGGTTCCGGTTACACCGTGTGTAGCAGGTTTAGACTTTGGTTCCACCAGAGCAATAGCCCAAACATCATTCCCTTTAGTCCACTTGAGAATTTGTTCCACATTGACTTCTTCAAGTTTCTTAGATGTGACCGGAGGAATACCATATAAAGTGATCTGCTTGCCTTGATGCAGAAATGACAACTTTCTGTTGGCCCAGTTTCCTGTTATATCCCCACATTGTTTAAGCCAGTTTACTCCTAAAATGATATATATCATAGGCTCCCAGATCGAGTACATGCATATCTGTGTTGAAAGAGTGTCCCTGAGTCCACCACTCCAAGTTCTGAACCATCTTGTTACATTCCAGAAATTCCCCATTTGCCACCTTAACAGATGCTGCTGCAATAGGCGTTGTCTTCAGCTAACAGCGTTGTAACAGTTGAGAGTTCACAAAATTGTGACTACTGCTAGAATCCACCAGAATGATGACCACTTGGTTACCTACCAGTGCCCGTAAGCGAATTGCGTCACCACCTGCAGCTCCAGATAATGCATATAATGAGAGACGAATTTGCTCATTGTCCCGAAAATCTTGCCATGCCAATAGATTTAGAACAGCTTCTAAATTTCCTCCGTATTATTTTCCAGTTGCAAAGCATGCACTTCAGCAAGTTGTTTTTGGGATGGCATTGGTGAGATGGATCATATTTCTCTCCGCACTTAATGCACCGACCATTTGCTCGGCGGTAATCCCTCAACCGCCGTTCCTTCCGTAATTCTCCGTGGCCAATTTTCGTAGCTGGTTTGGCCATATCCTGGCAAGCTACCGGAGCATCAGGTTTGGGGACAAATGCTTGACGCCAGGGTTTGTTCTGACTGATGATATCCTGCTGAACCAAAGCCAATAAAATTGCTCTGTCCACTGTTTCAGGTAATTGAGATGCCACTGGTCCTCTCAGTTCTTTTTTCAGTCCTTTGATAAATTGTTGCACAAAAAATGTCTCGTCATAGTAAGGGTTGTGGCAAGAAATCTTGAACATTAATTCCTCAAACTGAAGTTTGTACTCCTGCACAGTTCCATGTTGTTTCAATGAAAGGAGCGCAGACATATACTGACGGTGATCATTAGAACCAAATTTTTCTTCAATTGCAGAGATAAATGTTGGCCAATCAGGTACATCATGGCGCAATTTGTAAGCTCTAAACCAATGCTTAGCATTCCCATCTAGGTGAATGGTGGCTGCAGTAAGCCACATGTGCTCCTGAATGTTAAACAACTTGAAATATTCCATGCAGTTATCTCTCCAAATGTGGGGATCCAGACCATCGAATCTAGGAAACGAAATTTTTGGCATGGGTGTGCGTTGGCCAACATGTTCCTGGTGATGTCGAGGTCTACCGCCACCAATCATCTCCCCGCCGCCAAGAGCATCAGAATCAACCGGATGTTGCACAGAATTTGCACCTGGCCTAGTATTGCCACCACCCGGAAGAGCCGTGAGATTTACCTGCGGAGCCGGTCGGAATATTCCGCGGCCCGTCGAGAGGCCTTGCAGGGGATCTCCGTCATTCTCCGCACGACTTGGGCCACGAGATGCGGCCAGCTGCTCCATGGCTTGCCCCAACGCCTGCATCTGCTGAGCGAGTGCGTCGTGCCGGCGCTCGATGTTGTCGGTGAACTTGAGGTGATCCGTCGCGGCGCGATGCGCCAGGTCAAGCTGCCCGTTGATCTGCTGCTGGTTGGTGGCGAGCAGCGTCACCTGAGACGCGAGATCGGTGAGCCCAGCTTGAAGCTGCGCCACGGCCTCATCGCTCTTCGCCGCAACTTCCCCCATCGCAGCAAGGATGAACTGGGTCTGAGGTGATGCTTTGGGAGGCGCCGTTGCGAATCACTTGCTCTGCTCGATCAACCGCGTCCGGACTTACGGAATCAAGGAGAAATTCGACGAATCGAAAATACCAAGTTCCCAACCTTCTACCGGATTTACAATCAGAGCTACGTAATTGTGTGATCGAACGTGACCTCTGGTACCAAGTGTAATATCCCCTTGCCAGGATAAATCAAGGCGTGAGATGAGATGCAATATAGATCCAGAATTTGGGGTAGGCAGCAGAGAACCAACTTGGAGAGGAAGAAGGGGTTCGGAACATTTAGTTCTAATTTCATCATACCCAACAAGTTACAGCATTGGGACTCTTAAAGTCCCACAAGACACACGCTACTCTCACACGCCACCATCTCTGTGAGTCGAAGGCGTATTTCCATCTTGCGTCTTCTCCCTCGTCGTCGAAGGCGTATTTCCATCTTGCGTCTTCTCCATCGTCTTACTCAGCGTTGTTACACTATCCCCGCCAGGATTACTTGCTTGCCCCCAAGCAAGTGCAGATGGAAAACGGTGCTTGATCACGTGCAAGTCCTCCCAGGTAGCTGCAGAGGCTGGAATGGAAGTCCACTTAACCAATACCTGTGGAATAGCTGCATTTCCCTTCTTAACAAGGCGTCGATCCAACACCTCCTCTAGTTCCATTTGCCCAGCGTCAAGCTCTACAACCTTGGGTAGCTCCGTAAAAACAGGTGAGAAATCAGGTGTAAAAGCTTTTAATTGAGATACATGAAATACCGGGTGGATTTGACTGTCAGTCGGCAATTCCAATTTGTAAGCAACTGAACCAATGCGTTGGAGCACACGGTAGGGGCCAAAGTATTTGTAGGCGAGCTTGGGGTATGGTCGATTGGCGACTGAAGATTGTGTGTAGGGCTGGAGCTTGAGCAGCACTTGTTCACCTACCTGGAAATTTCTCTCCGTGCGGCGGCGATCAGCATAAAGTTTCATGCGCTGTTGCGCCATCTCCAAGTGTTGTTTGAGAGCTTGCAGTTGCACAACTCTGTCAGCGAGAAACTCAGCCACTGATTCAGTTGTGGTAGATAAATCTTCAGGCATAGCTCCCAGATTTGCTTCGTGTCCATAAAGTGCTTTGAAAGGAGTGCAACCAAGTGAGGAATGATGAGTGGAATTGTACCATAGTTCTGCTAGAGGGAGCCAGCGGCGCCAGAGCCTTGGACAGTCAGAAACCGCACAACGAAGGTACATTTCGAGACATTGGTTGACCCTCTCGTCCGACCGTCAGTTTGAGGATGATACGCGGTAGAAAACTGCAATCGCGTCCCCAACAATTTGAAAAGCTCCCGCCAAAATGCACTGGTGAATATCTTGTCACGATCAGATACAAGTGAAAGAGGAACACCGTGTAACTTGACCACTGTATCTACGAAAGTCTTGGCAACAGTACCGGGCAGTGAACGGGTGCTTCAATGGAACAAAATGAGCAAACTTTGTGAAGCGATCGACGACCACCATGATTACATTTGCACCTTTAGACATCGGCAAGCCCTCAATGAAATCAAGAGTCAGATCACGCCACGCTCTGGTTGGAATGGGTAATGGTTGCAGCAGACCAGCAGGCTTCACAAGTTCATGCTTGGCATGCTGACAAACAACACACTGCTTAACATAATTCTCAACATCCAGCTTCAATCCCAACCACGCAAACAATCTCTTAACACGGTGATAAGTGGCATGTATGCCAGAATGTCCACCAAGGGCGCTGGCATGAAGTGCATGGATGATTTTAGTCTGAACTGCAGAATTCTGACCTACCCAGACTCGACCATTCAGTTTGATCAACCCATCATTTAGGGAAAATCCATCAGAGTCAGGGCTGCTCACCGCCAATGCTTGTAATTTCAGTTGGGCAGCCTCATCTGTGACATATGAATTGATAATTTCTTGCATCCAAGAAGGTTTCACCACAGACAACGCATTGCAATTCAACTGCGGTGCAACACGTGACAGAGCATCCGCAGCCATATTCTCAATCCCTTTCTTGTAACATATACGAAACTGAAGCCCCATTAATCTGGCCACTGCCTTCCGCTGGAGTGGAGATTGTAACTGTTGTTCATCTAGATAACAGAGACTTTGGTGGTCAGTTCGAATGATGAACTCACCTTTCTGCAGATAAGGTCGCCACCTCTCTACCGCCATGATTAGAGCCAGAAATTCCTTATCATAGATGCTAAGGTGACAATGGGCAGGTCCTAGGGCCTTGCTGAGGAATGCCACTAGATGCCCCTCTTGCATTAAGACGGCGCCGATGCCTAGATCGCAAGCGTCACTCTCAACTTTAAATTGCTTCTCAAAATTGGGCAGTGCAAGGACAGGTGTGTTAGTCATTGCTGATTTGAGTTGTGCAAACGCTTGATCAGCAGTAGAGTCCCAGTGAAAGCCTTTCTTCTTCAGGAGAGAAGTCAGTGGCTTTGCAATTTTTCCGTAATCACGGACAAATTTGCGATAATACCCAGTTAACCCGAGAAATCCACGGAGTTCTGTGACCGTCGTGGGGCGTGGCCAAGCTTCCATGGCTTGTGTCTTTTGAGGATCAGTAGATACGCCTTCCGCAGAAATTAGATGCCCCAGGTACTCTAGCTGTTGCTTTGCAAACGAGCATTTGGAACACTTAACAAAGAACTGATGTTGTCGCAGAAGAGTGAAAACCGAGCGAAGGTGTTGCGCATGCAGTGCCAGGGTTGGACTATAGATTAGGATATCATCCATGAAAACTAGAGCATACTTGCGCAAACATGGCTAGAGTATTGTGTTCATCACACACTGGAACGTTGCTGGTGCATTCGACAACCCAAACGGCATCACCCTGAAGTGATAATGGCCGTGATGCGTTTTAAAAGCTGTCTTTTCTTCATCTTCAGGCCTCATGCGAATTTGGTGGTAACCCGCACGCAAATCGAGCTTTGAGAATATTGCAGCACCTGCAAGCTCGTCAAGTAGCTCATCGATGATTGGCATTGGAAATTTGTTCTTCACAGTCAAGTCGTTCAAACGTCTGTAGTCAACGCAAAAGCGCCAAGTCCCATCTTTCTTCTGAACCAACAACACTGGGGATGCAAAAGGACTCATACTCTGCACTATGACCCCTGATTTGAGCATGGACTGAATTTGCTGTTCAATTTCGGTCTTGTGAAGTGGTGAGTACCGATATGGATGAGCATTCACGGGAGCTGCGCCAGGTACTAGAGTAATTGCATGGTCATACTCACGAGCAGGAGGAAGTTGATTTGGTTCAGCAAAAACTTCAGAAAATTCAGACAAGACTTCCGCAACTTGAGTAGGTATGTCATCAGTTTCAGTTACACCGTGTGTAGCAGGTTTAGACTTTGGTTTCACCAGAGCAATAGCCCAAACATCATTCCCTTTAGTCCACTTGAGAATTTGTTCCACATTGACTTCTTCAAGTTTCTTAGATGTGACCGGAGGAATACCATATAAAGTGATCTGCTTGCCTTGATGCAGAAATGACAACTTTCTGTTGGCCCAGTTTCCTGTTATATCCCCACATTGTTTAAGCCAGTTTACTCCTAAAATGATATCATAGGCTCCCAGATCGAGTACATGCATATCTGTGTTGAAAGAGTGTCCCTGAGTCCACCACTCCAAGTTCTGAACCATCTTGTTACATTCCAGAAATTCTCCATTTGCCACCTTAACAGATGCTGCTGCAATAGGCGTTGTCTTCAGCTGACAGCGTTGTAACAGTTGAGAGTTCACAAAATTGTGACTACTGCCAGAATCCACCAGAATGATGACCACTTGGTTACCTACCAGTGCCCGTAAGCGAATTGCGTCACCACCTGCAGCTCCAGATAATGCATATAATGAGAGACGAATTTGCTCATTGTCCTGAAAATCTTGCCATGCCAATAGATTTAGAACAGTTTCAGAAATTTCCTCTGTATTATTTTCCAGTTGCAAAGCATGCACTTCAGCAGTGTTTTTGGGATGGCATTGGTGAGATGGATCATATTTCTCTCCGCACTTAATGCATTGACCATTTGCTCGGCGGTAATCCCTCAACTGCCGTTCCTTCCAGAATTCTCCGTGGCCAATTTTCAGAGCTGGTTTGGCCATATCCTGGCGAGCTACCGGAGCATCAGGTTTGGGGACAAATGCTTGACGCCAGGGTTTGTTCTGACTGATGATATCCTGCTGAACCAAAGCCAATAAAATTGATCTGTCCACTGTTTCAGGTAATTGAGATGCCACTGGTCCTCTCAGTTCTTTTTTCAGTCCTTTGATAAATTGTTGCACAAAAAATGTCTCGTCATAGTAAGGGTTGTGGCTAGAAATCTTGAACATTAATTCCTCAAACTGAAGTTTGTACTCCTGCACAGTTCCATGTTGTTTCAATGAAAGGAGCGCAGACATATACTGACGGTGATCGTTAGAACCAAATTTTTCTTCAATTGCAGAGATAAATGTTGGCCAATCAGGTACATCATGGCGCAATTTGTAAGCTCTAAACCAATGCTTAGCATTCCCATCTAGGTGAATGGTGGCTGCAGTAAGCCACATGTGCTCCTGAATGTTAAACAACTTGAAATATTCCATGCAGTTATCTCTCCAAATGTGGGGATCCAGACCATCGAATCTAGGAAACGAAATTTTTGGCATGGGTGTGCGTTGGCCAACATGTTCCTGGTGATGTCGAGGTCTACCGCCACCAATCATCTCCCCGCCGCCAAGAGCATCAGAATCAACCGGATGTTGCACAGAATTTGCACCTGGCCTAGTATTGCCACCACCCGGAGGAGCCGTGAAATTTACCTGCGGTGTCGATCGGAATATTCCGCGGCCCGTCGAGAGGCCTTGCAGGGGATCTCCGTCATCCTCCGCACGACTTGGGCCACGAGATGCGGCCAGCCGCTCCATGGCTTGCCCCAACGCCTGCATCTGCTGAGTGAGTGCGTCGTGCCGGCGCTCGATGTTGTCGGCGAACTTGAGGTGATCCGTCACGGCGCGATGCGCCAGGTCAAGCTGCCCGTTGATCTGCTGCTGGTTGGTGGCGAGCAGCGTCACCTGAGACGCGGGATCGGTGAGCCCAGCTTGAAGCTGCGCCACGGCCTCATCGCTCTTCGCCGCAACTTCCCCCATCGCAGCGAGGATGAACTGGGTCTGAGGTGATGCTTTGGGAGGCGCCGTTGCGAATCACTTGCTCTGCTCGATCAACCGCGTTCGGACTTACGGAATCAAGGAGAAATTCGACGAATCGAAAATACCAAGTTCCCAACCTTCTACCGGATTTACAATCAGAGCTACGCAATTGTGTGATCGAACGTGGCCTCTGGTACCAAGTGTAATATCCCCTTGCCATGATAAATCAAGGCGTGAGATGAGATACAATATATATCCAGAATTTGGGGTAGGCAGCAGAGAACCAACTTGGAGAGGAAGAAGGGGTTCGGAACATTTAGTTCTAATTTCATCATACCCAACAAGTTACAGCATCGGGACTCTTAAAGTCCCACAAGACACACGCTACTCTCACACGCCACCATCTCTGTGAGTCGAAGGCGTATTTCCATCTTGCGTCTTCTCCCTCGTCGTCGAAGGCATATTTCCATCTTGCGTCTTCTCCATCGTCGTACTCAGCGTTGTTACAGGGCCCTCCCAGCTGTCCCGGCTCTCTGGAACGGAAGCAGCAGACACATCGTCCTAGTGGAAGAAGGATCTGCCCTAGCTAGCCGGTGGGCTCTGGCCCCAGTTGCAGGTGAGGAAAGTCCGACGGCCGGGGAATGAAGGATACGACACCGGCCGTAGGAGCAAGTGTCGCCCCCCTCGCCGGCCGTCAATGCGGAAGAATCGAATCCACAGGCCCATATGTGCCCAAGTATACTCCGCCCGCCATATATTGTTCCGGGTCAGGTGATGCAGCTGGACTGTACCAGGCCAGCAGCTCCATGTGGAAGAAGGTATTGACCGGAACGCTTAGGCCGCGCACGAGGAAGGAAGCAGTGAAGAGCACGCGCTCATGCAGATGCGGATGGGGGAGCGGCACTCGTTCCCGACACTAAGGAGGGATGAGGGAGGAGCCCCTCAGCCTCCAGGTTCACCAGAGCTGCATGCTCCACCGCGTGCACCCCTTCCACTCGTTCGCCATGGAGAAGAATTGGAGTACAAGGAGGAGAAGAATAAGAGCGACAAAAGAATTGGAGTAGAAGCACTTCACTTGAGACGGAGGAGAAGGAAGAGAAGAATAAGACGTGCAAACATTAGTAAGCCAGCTAGGGTTGGGTGCAGCCTTAGGCAGCTAAGTACCAAGCTGGCACACGCCAGGCGCCCCGACAAGCCACTTTCCAGGATAGCCAGCTGGCGGAGCACTCCGGCCAAGGATAGGAAAGGGCCCAAGCCCCAGAAGTCTGCGCCCACGTTGTGAAGCATGAGGCATGCACTGGCCGATATGGCCAGGCAACCCGCCGTTCGGGCAAGGCCCTAGGCAGCATAGCGAGGTCTAACCCCTCGCTATGTCACATCCCGACCCACCGGCTGGCAAGGCCATCCCCGGGGGCTCGGAAGTCTACCATGACATCATCCACATCAGGATGGTTCCTGACGGCCCGCAGATAAGAAGACAAGCATGACGGCCAAGAAGCCTAGCACCGCCATGTCTCATCGACAGCGGCGGTAACTCCTCTGCCATGCCCCAATGTCCATGGCCGAGGATATAAAAGGAGCTGCCCCAGTAGGAAGAAGACATCTGATCAGAGAGCAAGCATAGTTCATAGGTACTTCATCTTTAGGCTCTTACACAGGACATAGGGTTGTTACCGGATCATCAGCTGGGGCCTGAACCTGTATAAATCTTGCGTGCCTTGAGGTTGTTAGCCCATCGGTTTGTGATCACAGGCCCTTACACCTACAAATTTACGACCGGGAATCAAAACACCGACACTAAGCTACTTTGTTCTCCGTGCTCTGTTCGGGAAACGAACCTATTCTCCGTGCTCTGTTCGGGAAGATCTATTGGCGGCAACAGAAAGCCTTAGTGAGACTAGCGGATCCAAAGAGATCCGAGAGAATAAGAGATATGGCTGAATCCTGCGGTGACACTTAAGCCCCTTGGCTTGGAACTTGAACGTACGAAACCCCGAACCGAACCCTTAGAAACGAGTGAATGCTTACTGCTCTAGCTGAATTCATGGGGGTAAAGAAGACGGCGGAGCAAGGGGAAGTCATGCTGCTTGTGTCAGTTCCCTCTCGCTAGTGTAGACTCCTGTTGGTTCGATCATAGCTCCTAATCTCTAACAATGGGTACCAAGGGCCCTTTTGGAACTTCTTCTTTTCCGATAGAAACGGTATCAATAAACTCACCATGGCCACTTCGAGTACAAAGTTATGCCGTCTGGCGCACCTGCTACCTTTCAGAGTACAATGAACAGCATTCTGGCTCCATACTTGCGCAAATTTGTCTTGGTCTTCGTCGATGATATTTTTATATACAGCGCTACTCCGTCAGATCATCTTAAGCATTTGAAGCTGGTGTAGCTGGGTGTGGTGGATTGTGTATTTTCTTCACAGAAAGAAGAAATTACTGGATGGAAGTGCGATGCAGTGCAATAAAAAAAAGGCTACTTTTACGGTACCTTTTACTACTCACCAGAGGTGAGAGGTATGAATTAAAATCTAGCCATTGATTTATAGGAGGAATGTGGACTTTTTATTTAGGTAATCATTTATTGAAACACTATATCCACTAAATATTCCGTTCATTTAGCCTAAAATCTTGGCAACAAGATCTCATTTTTTTACTACCATGTTCTTCTGGAACGATTACCTTCTAAATTTGCATCTCCCTACCGATTATGACTACAAGTCTACAACATCAGAACCACATCGATGGAATTCATGTACGCATGGCTACCGGCCAGCCACGTGGGACGACGGAAAAACTCATGGCTACCAGAACTAGCTTTGGCTTGGCCATTCTTCTAAAACAATGGTGACACTGATGCACTCGTATTAATGTAAATTCATTAGTTCTAGGCTTTCTAGCAAGTTAAGATGGCAAGATCTCATCAGTTTATACCACCACCGTGAAGGAAAAATGACCATGCTACCAGGCGCCGGCCGGCGGCGATGCATGCATGCAACTGTTGCATGATATCAGTTCAAAATATGTAGTTGCAGAATTTACAAGGAATCCCACCTTTAACGGGATTTTTTTCATGCCCTTGTAGACCCTTCCGAGTTTGACCCTGCATGCATGACTATATTTCGATTCCAAGCAGTAGTATCATTCATACCACACAGGTTTTAGACAGTAGTATGAATTAATACAACCCGTTGGATCAACAAAAATAAACGGTTTATATTTAGTTGGGGGTACCATAAAAGTCCCCAAAAAAAATAGAAAAGAATAGTTTCTAAAATCGTTTACAGTCCTCAAGTGCTGCTGCATTTGCCACTTCCATGAAGAGACTGCAGGGTCGTCATTTTTTAGGGAGCAGGCCAGCAGGAGCTGTGCCTGAAAATCTGGGTGAACCTGGCCGTGAGGTCAACAACTGCATCGCGCAAACCCTCACGGTGCTCAACCTGCTCGTCTCGCTTGTCCTCGCTGCCGTCATGGGCGTGCACACCGTGCTCTGCATGATCGCGTACCTCGATGAGAGGGACGTCTTCAACATCGCTGCATCCTTGTTCACGGGGAGCAGAGCAACGACGGCTACAGCACCCTCCCGAGATGAGGCATTCAATGGCGTTTCTTCGAGGAGCAGATTCTCATGAGTAAATTCCGAAAAAACCACCACATTACCGCGGGACGTTTGAAAAAACACCACTTTTCGACTAAATTGCAAAAATCATCCACCGGTATTGCGTTGGTTCGTTGTAATGTCCACCGATTCGGGTTTTTAGCCGTGTTAACACGGTGGGTCCCACTATCAGGGGTGACGTGGCCGAAAATGTGACGGTCGAGGATGACCGAGGTTAGGCATCTAACTTTTAGGGGGGTTTCTATAAATTTTTGAGAGACATACACATCAGCTCCTCTCTCCTCTCTTTTTCAACGCTGCAGCCCAATCTCAAAAAAAAAAAACCACCGCGTCCGTGTCCGTAACTCCGGACTCATCCGTGTCATGCATGTCACCATGCCGCGCTCGTCGCGCCTCTGTACCCAACCGCCGGTTCCCACGCAGCGGACTGCCCGGCGGGATCGGCTCCATCTGGGAGTCGCCGTCGTGGAGGACAAAGATGGTGCAGGGCCGACACCCTGCTCCCGCGCCGCCAGCGCCGCCCCTAGGGCCCGTCGCGGCCTACGGCGCAATCGAGGACGACGTGGTAGACGAGGGTGCCTGCAGCCGCGGTGGTGGACGTGGTGGGTGAGACGCCGGCGCATCCGCGCACCCCTGCTCAACCGCCTTCCTGTGGGGCAGCGCGGCGAGGCAGGATAGCGTCAGCGTGGCGGAAAAGGATAGCGGCGGCGCGCTCCTCCACTGTCTCCGTGACGACCGGACAAGGGGAGGAAAAAATAGAAAACATATATATTTGCAAAGAAACCCAAAAGTGAGATATGTCGAACTTTGATCTCCTTGGACCCTTACTACCCTGCCACGTAAGCCTGACAGTAGGTCCCGCTCGTCAGAAACCTTGTTAGCGCGTGTAAAATCAATGATCAGTGCACATTGCAACTAACCAACGCAATACCGGTGGATTTTTGCAATTTCGACTAATAGTGGTGGTTTTTCGAACTTGCTGCTGTAATGTGGTGGTTTTTTGAAATTTACTCGATTCTCAGTGTGGCTCTCTTTCCCATCTATTCTTGGATGATCTAATTCTCTGGGATTTCAATCCCTGTAGTGCAAACGTTGTGTATAGGATCTTGTTTTCCCTTATGTGGGGAGTTTTAATTTGGTTGTACTACTGCACCAGGTTTTAAGCTTCCTGTGACGATCTCAAGCTTGCAATAGTACTACTCCACTCGACTAAATTTACAACATCATTGGGAATTTTCATACATCTACAAAAGGCTGGCTTGAACACTTTGCGAGTGTTTCCGAGTAAGTAAAGTCTCCTGCGTATGTAGGAAGAATTAATGAAACATCTACTAATTCCACGCAATTCAGAACGGATGGAGTATATATCATATATATCTTGCATTTTAATTGGGTAGCATTTGGTCATATTCTGTTGGAATTTTGGCCCATATTGGATCAACACAATAAATATTCCATAAATTCCTAATAAATCCTAGAGACCCACTTGGCCCATTCATGCATGGCAGGGGGTAGGACAAAAGTTTAGTCCCACATTGCTAGTTGAAGAAGAGTTGGAGCAACTTATAAGGAGAGCTCTTCATACCATTTGTATGAGAGAAATAATAGGAGGAAATAGGAGCTGATCACACGCGCGCTCCTCCTCCGACAACGCCGCCGCTCGCACGTCGCGCCGCGGTTTGCGGGAATGCCTCGAGTCGAGAGCCTCTCTCTCTTTCTTTTTGCCACTCATGAAAGGGTATATGAACAGACGCAAGAATCTGAAACGTTTCTTTTAGTGGGTTTTGAATACGAAGGTTGTTCAGCTTCGGCTGCTGCCTGTTCGGTTCACTTCCCTGACCCTTCGTTTCATCTCCTCGCGTGGCCTGTTCAGCTCCTCTCTCTGTGCCCATAAAAGAGGTCGCTCCTCTCCAGAGATACACTACGAGACACAGCACCATATGCGCCTACCACTCGGTTCCAGAGCTTTGCACCGCCGCTCAAGACTTCTCCATCCCGTCTACCGGCGTGCACCGCTGGACGGGACAGCAGGCCTCCGGAACCCCGTCTCTTGTGATCCTGTACGGGAGAGAGGCGATAAGGTTTTTGGGGAGCACTCTAGCACGACTGCTGACTTCGACATCGACACGGAGGCCGACGACTACTTTCCCAACGACGACTTCTTCCCCGACATCAGCAACCTCTTCAGCGACATGGCTCTCAACGGCGACAACACCACCGCTGGTTCCTCTTCTGGACCGTATGTGTTCTTGCCTTCCTTTTATGAGATCATAATGCTCTTCCTTCTCCTAGCAACATGTTCAGTCTCATTGTCAGGAAACACATTGCTCTTATCAATCTGTTTAGACTTGTTGCTCCTTTACTCTATGGTGATTTGCATGACTAGTTTAGTCTCAAACTTTTTAGTCATGTTTTATCTACTGTTTTCTTTGATTAAATCCTGGGAAAATTTGCTAAAATATTCAACAATCCAAAAACCTTATAGGCATTATTCCCCGGTTAGCTTTGCTTCATCTCTCAAGCCTCCTCCTTTCGAGGGCGTGAATTACAAGAGGTGGCGTGCGAGAGCTATTCTCCGGCTTACAACCATGAGATGCTTTGACGCCACTAAGGGCAAGCTCGAAGGAGAGCTTACTCCCCTCGAGGAGAAAGCTTTTGAGGATGCCGACACCCTTCTGAGGGGTGCTATCATCAGCGTTCTTGGCGAGAACATTGTTGACTCGTATTTGTCCATCTCTACGGGCAAGGATATGTGGGACGCAATCGAGGCCAAGTTTGGGGTCTCGGATGCGGGCGGTGAACTCGTATGTCATGGAACAATTTTATGACTTCAAGATGACTAATGGGCGCTCCATCGTTGAGTAGGCTCATGAGATACAATCCATTGCTAAGGAACTTGAGCAGTTTACTTGTGTGTTACCGGACAAGTTTATTGCCGGAGGCATCATTGCCAAGCTTCCTCCTTCATGGAGGAATTTTGCTACTTCTCTGAAGCACAAGAGACAAGAGTTCTCCACTACGGATCTCATTGGGTCTCTTGACGTGGAAGAAAAGGCAAGGGCAAAAGACACACGTGCTCGAGGTGTTGAGGGAGGTTCTAGTGCTAACGTGGTACAGAAGAAGAACTTCCAATCCTACAAGTCCAAGAACAAGAACAAGTATGATGGCAAAGGAAAATTTGATGGGAAGAACAAGGCCTCACAGTCTACCAATTTCAAAAGGAAGACCGATAAGAAGAAAGGAGTATGTCACGTCTGTGGTGATCCTGATCATTGGGCTCCCAATTGCCCAAACCGCTTTGACAAGCGTCAGCAAGGAAAGGGCGGCAAGACTGCCAATGTTGTCATTGGAGACACTGAGATGAAGGATGCTGGGTATGGTATATTTCCTACTGTCCTTTCAATATGTCATTCTCCTGAATGGTGGATTCACACAGGTGCCAATGTACACGTTTGTGCTGATATCTCCATGTTTTCTTCTTATCAGGTCGCAGGGACTTCCTCCGTGCTGATGGGAAACGGCTCGCATGCTACTGTTCGTGGTGTTGGTACGGTCGATCTGAAGTTCACTTCGGGGAAGATCGTGCGCCTGAAGAACGTGCATCATGTCCCTTCTATCAATAAAAATCTTGTTAGCGGATCGCTTTTGTGTCGTGATGGCTACAAGATTGTGTTTGAATCCAATAAATTTGTTGTGTCAAAATTTGGAACCTTTGTTGGTAAAGGCTATGAGTGCGGAGGCTTGTTTCGCCTATCCCTGTCAGACGTTTGTAATAAAGTTGTTAATCATATTTGCACCAACATTGAGACAAATATTTGGCATTCACGTCTTTGTCATGTTAATTTTGGTTGTATGACACGGCTAGCTAAACTGAATTTAATCCCGAGTTTCACTAATGTAAAGGGTTCTAAGTGTCAAGTGTGTGTTCAAGCTAAGCAACCTCGCAAGTCTCATACGGCTGCGGAGGTAAGAAATTTGGCACCTCTAGAACTCATACATTCGGATATTTGCGAGATGAATGGTGTGTTGACAAAAGGTGGAAAGAAATACTTCATGACGTTGATTGATGACTCAACTAGATACTGTTATGTGTATCTTCTGAAATCGAAAGATGAGGCATTAAGTTTCTTCAAAATCTATAAAGCTGAAACAGAAAATCAACTTGAACGAAAGATCAAGCGGCTTAGGTCTGATCGTGGTGGAGAGTATTTCTCCAATGAGTTTGACTCATTTTGTGCGGAACATGGTATAATCCATGAGAGGACGCCTCCCTACTCACCTCGGTCAAATGGGGTGGCCGAAAGAAAGAACCGCACTCTAACCGATTTGGTTAACGCCATGTTAGACACATCGGGTCTCTCGAAGGTATGGTGGGGGAGGCGATATTGATCGCGTGTCATGTCCTAAACCGAGTTCCCACAAAGAATAAGGAGATAACTCCATTCGAAGAATGGGAGAAGAAAAGATTGAAACTCTCTTACCTACGGACTTGGGGATGTTTGGCTAAAGTCAATGTGCCAATTCCCAAGAAGCGCAAGCTTGGACCAAAAACTGTTGATTGTGTTTTTTCGGGCTATGCTTTTCATAGCATTGGCTATAGATTCTTGATAGTAAAGTCTGAGGTATCCGACATGCATATTGGTACAATCATGGAGTCGAATGATGCGACTTTCTTTGAGGATATATTTCCCATGAAGGATATGCCCAGCTCATCGAATCAGGGGATGCCTAGTACATCTATCCAAGAATTCTCTACAATTCCTGAATCCACCATTCCGATAGAACACCTTGAGAATCCCGAGGAGGATAACAATGAAGCTCCTAAAAGGAGTAAGAGACGAGAGGACTGCGAAGTCCTTTGGTAATGATTTCATTGTGTATCTCGTGGATGACACTCCCACTTCTATTTCAGAAGCCTATGCATCGCCAGATGCTGACTACTGGAAGGAAGCTGTCCGAAGTGAGATGGATTCCATTTTAGCTAATGGAACTTGGGAGATTATTGATCGTCCTTATGGGTGCAAACCCGTAGGATGTAAATGGGTGTTTAAGAAGAAGCTTAGGCCTGATGGTACAATTGAAAAGTACAAGGCACGGCTTGTGGCCAAGGGTTATACCCAAAAGGAAGGTGAAGACTTCTTTGATACGTACTCACCTGTAGCTAGATTGACTACCATTAGAGTACTACTATCACTGGCTCCCTCATACGGTCTTCTCATTCATCAAATGGATGTTAAGACAGCTTTCCTAAATGGAGAGTTGGATGAGGAAATTTACATGGACCAGCCAGATGGATTTGTAGTAAATGGTCAAGAAGGAAAGGTGTGCAAATTGTTGAAGTCTTTATATGGTCTCAAGCAAGCACCTAAGCAGTGGCATGAGAAGTTCGAAAGAACTTTAACTGCTGGAAGGCTTTGTTGTAAATGAAGCTGATAAATGTGTGTACTATCGCCATGGTGGGGGCGAAGGAGTCATTCTTTGCTTGTACGTCGATGACATACTGATTTTCGGAACCAACCTGAATATCATCAAGAAGACCAAGGATTTCTTATCTCGCTGTTTTGAGATGAAGGATCTTGGGGTAGCTGATGTAATCTTAAACATCAAGCTATTGAAGGATGACAATGGTGGGATTACACTGCTTCAATCTCACTATGTGGAAAAGATCTTGAGTCGTTTTGGGTATAGCGATTGCAAGTCTTGTCCAACGCCTTATGATCCTAGTGTGCTGCTTAGAAAGAATAAAACGACTGCTAGAGATCAACTGAGATATTCTCAGATTATTGGCTCGCTGATGTATTTGGCTAGCGCTACGAGGCCTGACATCGCCTTTGCTGTGAGCAAACTTAGCCGATTTGTCTCAAATCCTGGTGATGATCACTGGCATGCTCTTGAAAGAGTGATGCACTATCTAAAAGGCACTGCGAGTTATGGCATTCACTATACCGGGTATCCGAGGGTACTAGAGGGTTATAGTGATTCAAACTTGGATTTACGATGCTTGATGAGATTAAGGCCACTAGTGGATATGTATTTACACTTGGTGGTGGCGCTGTTTCTTGGAAGTCTTGCAAGCGGACCATCTTAACGAGGTCAACAATGGAAGCAGAACTCACGAGCACTAGACACGAGCTGCATCGTTGAAGCGAGTGGCTTCGTGAACTCTTGATGAACTTACCAGTGGTTGAGAAACCAATACCCGCTATCCCAATGAACTGTGATAATCAAACTGTGATCATCAAGGTTAACAGTTCTAAGGATAATATGAAGTCATCAAGGCATGTGAAGAGGAGATTAAAATCTGTCAGAAAAATGAGAAACTCCGGAGTTATTGCATTGGATTATATCCATACATCTAGAAATTTGGCAGACCCCTTCACAAAGGGTCTATCACGTAACGTGATAGATAATGCATCAAAGGAGATGGGTATGAGACCCACCGTTTAAGCTGTCCACAGTGGTAACCCATTCTATGTGATCGGAGATCCCGTGAATTAGAACTGGGAGACAAGTTGTATGTCAACTGAGAGGAAAGTATCCTTACTCCTTGTATGTTACCACTCCGTAAAAGATGCAATACTTTCCTAATCTGCACGGTAGGCTGATTTATCTTAATGTGTTCTAAGTTGCTTATTTAAGCACAGATGTTGTCCTGCGGAACATCCGTTGAAGAACACACCTATATGAGTTTGGTTGTTAAAACGTCGCAACCAATGAGAGTTGGGTGCTCTCTAATAAACTCATGAAAGGCCATGGAGTATGACGCATAAGCTCCACCCGCGGGGAAGCCCTGCGACGGCCTAGTACCGGTCAAGGCTCTTTGTGAAGCTAGATTAGCAGAAAACTTGCAGTTCAAGGCTTAGTCCACTTGTTCAAGTAGCGGTCTAGTGTAGCATAGAGTTCGGCGAAAGTTCAACTTAACAGTCTTCGCTATAGTACCGGTATATAAAACAATGTTTTGGAACCAAAGGCAAATTCTATGTGCCTCTAGGATCTGGTGGGGGATTGTTGGAATTTTGGCCCATATTGGATCAACACAATAAATATTCCATAAATTCCTAATAAATCCTAGAGGCCCACTTGGCCCATTCATGCATGGCGGGGGTAGGACAAAAGTTTAGTCCCACATTGCTAGTTGAAGAAGAGTTGGAGCAACTTATAAGGAGAGCTCTTCATACCATTTGTATGAGAGAAATAATAGGAGGAAATAGGAGCTGACCACACGCGCGCTCCTCCTCCGACGACGCCGCCGCTCGCTCGCCTCGTCACGACACGACACGACACGTCGCGCCGCGGTTTGCGGGAATGCCTCGAGCCGAGAGCCTCTCTCTCTTTCTTTTTGCCACTCATGAAAGGGTATATGAACAGACGCAAGAATCTGAAACGTTTCTTTTAGTGGGTTTTGAATACGAAGGTTGTTCAGCTTCGACGCTGCTGCTGTTCGGTTCACTTCCCTGACCCTTCGTTTCATCTCCTCGCGTGGCCTGTTCAGCTCCTCTCTCTGTGCCCATAAAAGAGGTCGCTCCTCTCCAGAGATACACTACGAGACACAGCACCATATGCGCCTACCACTCGGTTCCAGAGCTTTGCGCCGCCGCTCAAGACTTCTCCATCCCGTCTATCGGCGTGCACCGCCGGGACGGGACAAGCGAGCCTCCGGAACCCCGTCTCTTGTGATCCTGTACGGGAGAGAGGCGATAAGGTTTTGGGGAGCGCTCTAGCGCGACCGCCGACTTCGACATCGACACGGAGGCCGACGACTACTTTCCCAACGATGACTTCTTCCCCGACATCGACAACCTCTTCGGCCGACATGGCTCTCAACGGCGACAACACCACCGCTGGTTCCTCTTCCGGACCGTACGTGTTCTTGCCTTCCTTTTATGAGATCATGATGTTCTTCCTTCTCCTAGCAACATGTTCGAGTCTCATTGTCGGGAAACACATTGCTCTTATCAATCTCGTTTAGACTTGTTGCTCCTTTACTCTATGGTGATTTGCATGACTAGTTTAGTCTCAAACTTTTTAGTCATGTTTTATCTACTGTTTTCTTTGATTAAATCCTGGGAAAATTTGCTAAAATATTCAACAATCCAAAAACCTTATAGGCATTATTCCCCGGTTAGCTTTGCTTCATCTCTCAAGCCTCCTCCTTTCGAGGGCGTGAATTACAAGAGGTGGCGTGCGAGAGCTATTCTCCGGCTTACAACCATGAGATGCTTTGACGCCACTAAGGGCAAGCTCGAAGGAGAGCTTCCCCCCTCGAGGAGAAAGCTTTTGAGGATGCCGACACCCTTCTGAGGGGTGCTATCATCAGCGTTCTTGGCGAGAACATTGTTGAGTCGTATTTGTCCATCTCTACGGGCAAGGATATGTGGAACACAATCGAGGCCAAGTTTGGGGTCTCGGATGCGGGCAGTGAACTGTATGTCATGGAACAGTTTTATGACTTCAAGATGACTAATGAGCGCTCCATCGTTGAGCAGGCTCATGAGATACAATCCATTGCTAAGGAACTTGATCAGTTTACTTGTGTGTTACCGGATAAGTTTATTGCCGGAGGCATCATTGCCAAGCTTCCTCCTTCATGGAGGAATTTTGCTACTTCTCTGAAGCACAAGAGACAAGAGTTCTCCACTACGGATCTCATTGGGTCTCTTGACATGGAAGAAAAGGCAAGGGCAAAAGACACACGTGTTCGAGGTGTTGAGGGAGGTTCTAGTGCCAACGTGGTACGAGAAGAAGAACTTCCAATCCTACAAGTCCAAGAACAAGAACAAGTATGATGGCAAAGGAAAATTTGATGGGAAGAACAATGCCTCACAGATCTACCAATTTCAAAAGGAAGACCGATAAGAAGAAAGGAGTATGTCACGTCCGTGGTGATCCCGATCATTGGGCTCCCAATTGCCCAAACCGCTTTGACAAGCGTCGACAAGGAAAGGGCGGCAAGACCGCCAATGTTGTCATTGGAGACAACCGAGATGAAGGATGCTTGGGTATGGTATATTTCCTACTCGTCCTTTCAATATGTCATTCTCCTGAATGGTGGATTCACACAGGTGCCAATGTACACGTTTGTGCTGATATCTCCATGTTTTCTTCTTATCGAGGTCGCGGGGACTTCCTCCGTGCTGATGGGAAACGGCTCGCATGCTACTGTGTTCGTGGTGTTGGTACGGTCGATCCGAAGTTCACTTCGGGAAGATCGTGCGCCTGAAGAACGTGCATCATGTCCCTTCTATCAATAAAAATCTTGTTAGCGGATTGCTTTTGTGTCGTGATGGCTACAAGATTGTGTTTGAATCCAATAAATTTGTTGTGTCAAAATTTGGAACCTTTGTTGGTAAAGGCTATGAGTGCGGAGGCTTGTTTCGCCTATCCCTGTCAGACGTTTGTAATAAAGTTGTTAATCATATTTGCACCAACATTGAGACAAATGTTTGGCATTCACGTCTTTGTCATGTTAATTTTGGTTGTATGACGCGGCTAGCTAAACTGAATTTAATCCCGAGTTTCACTAATGTAAAGGGTTCTAAGTGTCAAGTGTGTGTTCAAGCTAAGCAACCTCGCAAGTCTCATACGACTGCGGAGGTAAGAAATTTGGCACCTCTAGAACTCATACATTCAGATATTTGCGAGATGAATGGTGTGTTGACAAAAGGTGGAAAGAAATACTTCATGACGTTGATTGATGACTCAACTAGATACTGTTATGTGTATCTTCTGAAATCGAAAGATGAGGCATTAAGTTTCTTCAAAATCTATAAAGCTGAAACAGAAAATCAACTTGAACGAAAGATCAAGCGGCTTAGGTCTGATCGTGGTGGAGAGTATTTCTCCAATGAGTTTGACTCATTTTGTGCGGAACATGGTATAATCCATGAGAGGACGCCTCCCTACTCACCTCAGTCAAATGGGGTGGCCGAAAGAAAGAACCGCACTCTAACTGATTTGGTTAACGCCATATTAGACACATCGGGTCTCTCGAAGGTATGGTGGGGGGAGGCGATATTGACTGCGTGTCATGTCCTAAACCGAGTTCCCACAAAGAATAAGGAGATAACTCCATTCGAAGAATGGGAGAAGAAAAGATTGAAACTCTCTTACCTACGGACTTGGGGATGTTTGGCTAAAGTCAATGTGCCAATTCCCAAGAAGCGCAAGCTTGGACCAAAAACTGTTGATTGTGTTTTTCTGGGCTATGCTTTTCATAGCATTGGCTATAGATTCTTGATAGTAAAGTCCGAGGTATCCGACATGCATATTGGTACAATCATGGAGTCGAATGATGCGACTTTCTTTGAGGATATATTTCCCATGAAGGATATGCCCAGCTCATCGAATCAGGGGATGCCTAGTACATCTATCCAAGAATTCTCTACAATTCCTGAATCCACCATTCCGATAGAACACCTTGAGAATCCCGAGGAGGATAACAATGAAGCTCCTAAAAGGAGTAAGAGACAGAGGACCTGCGAAGTCCTTTGGTAATGATTTCATTGTGTATCTCGTGGATGACACTCCCACTTCTATTTCGGAAGCCTATGCATCTCCAGATGCTGACTACTGGAAGGAAGCTGTCCGAAGTGAGATGGATTCCATTTTGGCTAATGGAACTTGGGAGATTATTGATCGTCCTTATGGGTGCAAACCCGTAGGATGTAAATGGGTGTTTAAGAAGAAGCTTAGGCCTGATGGTACAATTGAAAAGTACAAGGCACGGCTTGTGGCCAAGGGTTATACCCAAAAGGAAGGTGAAGACTTCTTTGATACGTACTCACTGTAGCTAGATTGACTACCATTAGAGTACTACTATCACTCGGCTCCCTCATACGGTCTTCTCATTCATCAAATGGATGTTAAGACAGCTTTCCTAAATGGAGAGTTGGATGAGGAAATTTACATGGACTAGCCGGATGGATTTGTAGTAAATGGTCAAGAAGGAAAGGTGTGCAAATTGTTGAAGTCTTTATATGGTCTCAAGCAAGCACCTAAGCAGTGGCATGAGAAGTTCGAAAGAACTTTAACTGCAGAAGGCTTTGTTGTAAATGAAGCTGATAAATGTGTGTACTATCGCCATGGTGGGGGCGAAGGAGTCATTCTTTGCTTGTACGTCGATGACATACTGATTTTCGGAACCAACCTGAATATCATCAAGAAGACCAAGGATTTCTTATCTCGCTGTTTTGAGATGAAGGATCTTGGGGTAGCTGATGTAATCTTAAACATCAAGCTATTGAAGGATGACAATGGTGGGATTACACTGCTTCAATCTCACTATGTGGAAAAGATCTTGAGTCGTTTTGGGTATAGCGATTGCAAGTCTTGTCCAACGCCTTATGATCCTAGTGTGCTGCTTAGAAAGAATAAAACGACTGCTAGAGATCAACTGAGATATTCTCAGATTATTGGCTCGCTGATGTATTTGGCTAGCGCTACGAGGCTCGACATCGCCTTTGCTTGTGAGCAAACTTAGCCGATTTGTCTCAAATCCTGGTGATGATCACTGGCATGCTCTTGAAAGAGTGATGCACTATCTAAAAGGCACTGCGAGTTATGGCATTCACTATACCGGGTATCCGAGGGTACTAGAGGGTTATAGTGATTCAAACTGGATTTCTGATGCTGATGAGATTAAGGCCACTAGTGGATATGTATTTACACTTGGTGGTGGCGCTGTTTCTTGGAAGTCTTGCAAGCAGACCATCTTAACGAGGTCAACAATGGAAGCAGAACTCACACCACTAGACACAGCCACTGTTGAAGCGAGTGGCTTCGTGAACTCTTGATGAACTTACCGAGTGGTTGAGAAACCAATACCCGCTATCCCAATGAATCGTGATAATCAAACCGTGATCATCAAGGTTAACAGTTCTAAGGATAATATGAAGTCATCAAGGCATGTGAAGAGGATATTAAAATCTGTCAGAAAAATGAGAAACTCCGGAGTTATTGCATTGGATTATATCCATACATCTAGAAATTTGGCAGACCCCTTCACAAAGGGTCTATCACGTAACGTGATAGATAATGCATCAAAGGAGATGGGTATGAGACCCACCGTTTAAGTTGTCCACAGTGGTAACCCATTCTATGTGATCGGAGATCCCGTGAATTAGAAGCCGGGAGACAAGTCTGTATGTCAACTGAGAGGAAAGTATCCTTACTCCTTGTATGATACCACTCCGTAAAAGATGCAATACTTTCCTAATCTGCACGGTAGGCTGATTTATCTTAATGTGTTCTAAGTGGCTTATTTAAGCACAGATGTTGTCCTGCAGAACATCCGTTGAAGAACACACCTATATGAGTTTGGTTGTTAAAACGTCGCAACCAATGAGAGTTGGGTGCTCTCTAATAAACTCATGAAAGGCCATGGAGTATGACGCATAAGCTCCACCCGCGGGGAAGCCCTGCGACGGCCTAGTACCGGTCAAGGCTCTTTGTGAAGCTAGATTAGCGAGAAAACTTGCGGTTCAAGGCTTAGTCCACTTGTTCAAGTAGCGATCTAGTGTAGCATAGAGTTACGGCGAAAGTTCAACTTAACGAGTCTTCGCTATAGTACCGGTATATAAAACAATGTTTTGGAACCAAAGGCAAATTCTATGTGCCTCTAGGATCTGGTGGGGGATTGTTGGAATTTTGGCCCATATTGGATCAACACAATAAATATTCCATAAATTCCTAATAAATCCTAGAGGCCCACTTGGCCCATTCATGCATGGCAGGGGTAGGACAAAAGTTTAGTCCCACATTGCTAGTTGAAGAAGAGTTGGAGCAACTTATAAGGAGAGCTCTTCATACCATTTGTATGAGAGAAATAATAGGAGGAAATAGGAGCTGACCACACGCGCGCTCCTCCTCCGACGACGCCGCTCGCTCGCCTTGTCACGACACGACACGACACGTCGCGCCGCGCCGCGCCGCGGTTTGCGGGAATGCCTCGAGCCTCGAGCCTCTCTCTCTTTCTTTTTGCCACTCATGAACGGGTATATGAACGGACGCAAGAATCTGAAACGTTTCTTTTAGTGGGTTTTGAATACGAAGGTTGTTCAGCTTCGAGCTGCTGCCTGTTCGGTTCACTTCCCGACCCTTCGTTTCATCTCCTCGCGTGGCCTGTTCAGCTCCTCTCTCTGTGCCCATAAAAGAGGTCGCTCCTCTCCGAGAGATACACTACGAGACACGGCACCATATGCGCCTACCACTCGGTTCCCGAGCTTTGCGCCGCCGCTCAAGACTTCTCCATCCCGTCTCATCGGCGTGCACCGCTGGACGGGACAGCGGGCCTCCGGAACCCCGTCTCTTGTGATCCTGTACGGGAGAGAGGCGATAAGGTTTTTGGGGAGCGCTCTAGCGCGACTCGCCGACTTCGACATCGACACGGAGGCCGACGACTACTTTCCCAACGATGACTTCTTCCCCGACATCAGCAACCTCTTCGGCGACATGGCTCTCAACGGCGACAACACCACCGCTGGTTCCTCTTCCGGACCGTATGTGTTCTTGCCTTCCTTTTATGAGATCATGATGTTCTTCCTTCTCCTAGCAACATGTTCAGGTCTCATTGTCGGGAAACACATTGCTCTTATCAATCTGTTTAGACTTGTTGCTCCTTTACTCTATGGTGATTTGCATGACTAGTTTAGTCTCAAACTTTTTAGTCATGTTTTATCTACTCGTTTTCTTTGATTAAATCCTGGGAAAATTTGCTAAAATATTCAACAATCCAAAAACCTTATAGGCATTATTCCCCGGTTAGCTTTGCTTCATCTCTCAAGCCTCCTCCTTTCGAGGGCGTGAATTACAAGAGGTGGCGTGCGAGAGCTATTCTCTGGCTTACAACCATGAGATGCTTTGACGCCACTAAGGGCAAGCCTGAAGGAGAGCTTACTCCCCTCGAGGAGAAAGCTTTTGAGGATGCCGACACCCTTCTGAGGGGTGCTATCATCAGCGTTCTTGGCGAGAACATTGTTGAGTCGTATTTGTCCATCTCTACGGGCAAGGATATGTGGAACACAATCGAGGCCAAGTTTGGGGTCTCGGATCGCGGGCGGTGAACTGTATGTCATGGAACAGTTTTATGACTTCAAGATGACTAATGAGCGCTCCATCGTTGAGCGAGGCTCATGAGATACAATCCATTGCTAAGGAACTTGAGCAGTTTACTTGTGTGTTACCGGATAAGTTTATTGCCGGAGGCATCATTGCCAAGCTTCCTCCTTCATGGAGGAATTTTGCTACTTCTCTGAAGCACAAGAGACAAGAGTTCTCCACTACGGATCTCATTGGGTCTCTTGACGTGGAAGAAAAGGCAAGGGCAAAAGACACACGTGTTCGAGGTGTTGAGGGAGGTTCTAGTGCCAACGTGGTACAGAAGAAGAACTTCCAATCCTACAAGTCCAAGAACAAGAACAAGTATGATGGCAAAGGAAAATTTGATGGGAAGAACAATGCCTCACAGTCTACCAATTTCAAAAGGAAGACCGATAAGAAGAAAGGAGTATGTCACGTCTGTGGTGATCCTGATCATTGGGCTCCCAATTGCCCAAACCGCTTTGACAAGCGTCAGCAAGGAAAGGGCGGCAAGACTGCCAATGTTGTCATTGGAGACACCGAGATGAAGGATGCTTGGGTATGGTATATTTCCTACTCGTCCTTTCAATATGTCATTCTCCCGAATGGTGGATTCACACAAGTGCCAATGTACACGTTTGTGCTTGATATCTCCATGTTTTCTTCTTATCAGGTCGCAGGGACTTCCTCCGTGCTGATGGGAAACGGCTCGCATGCTACTGTTCGTGGTGTTGGTACGGTCGATCTGAAGTTCACTTCGGGGAAGATCGTGCGCCTGAAGAACGTGCATCATGTCCCTTCTATCAATAAAAATCTTGTTAGCGGATTGCTTTTGTGTCGTGATGGCTACAAGATTGTGTTTGAATCCAATAAATTTGTTGTGTCAAAATTTGGAACCTTTGTTGGTAAAGGCTATGAGTGCGGAGGCTTGTTTCGCCTATCCCTGTCAGACGTTTGTAATAAAGTTGTTAATCATATTTGCACCAACATTGAGACAAATGTTTAGCATTCACGTCTTTGTCATGTTAATTTTGGTTGTATGACGCGGCTAGCTAAACTGAATTTAATCCCGAGTTTCACTAATGTAAAGGGTTCTAAGTGTCAAGTGTGTGTTCAAGCTAAGCAACCTCGCAAGTCTCATACGAGCTGCGGAGGTAAGAAATTTGGCACCTCTAGAACTCATACATTCAGATATTTGCGAGATGAATGGTGTGTTGACAAAAGGTGGAAAGAAATACTTCATGACGTTGATTGATGACTCAACTAGATACCGTTATGTGTATCTTCTGAAATCGAAAGATGAGGCATTAAGTTTCTTCAAAATCTATAAAGCTGAAACAGAAAATCAACTTGAACGAAAGATCAAGCGGCTTAGGTCTGATCGTGGTGGAGAGTATTTCTCCAAAGAGTTTGACTCATTTTGTGCGGAACATGGTATAATCCATGAGAGGACGCCTCCCTACTCACCTCAGTCAAATGGGGTGGCCGAAAGAAAGAACCGCACTCTAACTGATTTGGTTAACGCCATATTAGACACATCGGGTCTCTCGAAGGTATGGTGGGGGAGGCGATATTGACTGCGTGTCATGTCCTAAACCGAGTTCCCACAAAGAATAAGGAGATAACTCCATTCGAAGAATGGGAGAAGAAAAGATTGAAACTCTCTTACCTACGGACTTGGGGATGTTTGGCTAAAGTCAATGTGCCAATTCCCAAGAAGCGCAAGCTTGGACCAAAAACTGTTGATTGTGTTTTTTCGGGCTATGCTTTTCATAGCATTGGCTATAGATTCTTGATAGTAAAGTCTGAGGTATCCGACATGCATATTGGTACAATCATGGAGTCGAATGATGCGACTTTCTTTGAGGATATATTTCCCATGAAGGATATGCCCAGCTCATCGAATCAGGGGATGCCTAGTACATCTATCCAAGAATTCTCTACAATTCCTGAATCCACCATTCCGATAGAACACCTTGAGAATCCCGAGGAGGATAACAATGAAGCTCCTAAAAGGAGTAAGAGACAGAGGACTGCGAAGTCCTTTGGTAATGATTTCATTGTGTATCTCGTGGATGACACTCCCACTTCTATTTCAGAAGCCTATGCATCTCCAGATGCTGACTACTGGAAGGAAGCTGTCCGAAGTGAGATGGATTCCATTTTGGCTAATGGAACTTGGGAGATTACTGATCGTCCTTATGGGTGCAAACCCGTAGGATGTAAATGGGTGTTTAAGAAGAAGCTTAGGCCTCGATGGTACAATTGAAAAGTACAAGGCACGGCTTGTGGCCAAGGGTTATACCCAAAAGGAAGGTGAAGACTTCTTTGATACGTACTCACCTGTAGCTAGATTGACTACCATTAGAGTACTACTATCATCGGCTCCCTCATACGGTCTTCTCATTCATCAAATGGATGTTAAGACAGCTTTCCTAAATGGAGAGTTGGATGAGGAAATTTACATGGACTAGCCAGATGGATTTGTAGTAAATGGTCAAGAAGGAAAGGTGTGCAAATTGTTGAAGTCTTTATATGGTCTCAAGCAAGCACCTAAGCAGTGGCATGAGAAGTTCGAAAGAACTTTAACTGCTGAAGGCTTTGTTGTAAATGAAGCTGATAAATGTGTGTACTATCGCCATGGTGGGGGCGAAGGAGTCATTCTTTGCTTGTACGTCGATGACATACCGATTTTCGGAACCAACCTGAATATCATCAAGAAGACCAAGGATTTCTTATCTCGCTGTTTTGAGATGAAGGATCTTGGGGTAGCTGATGTAATCTTAAACATCAAGCTATTGAAGGATGACAATGGTGGGATTACACTGCTTCAATCTCACTATGTGGAAAAGATCTTGAGTCGTTTTGGGTATAGCGATTGCAAGTCTTGTCCAACGCCTTATGATCCTAGTGTGCTGCTTAGAAAGAATAAAACGATCGCTAGAGATCAACCGAGATATTCTCGGATTATTGGCTCGCTGATGTATTTGGCTAGCGCTACGAGGCCCGACATCGCCTTTGCCTGTGAGCAAACTTAGCCGATTTGTCTCAAATCCTGGTGATGATCACTCGGCATGCTCTTGAAAGAGTGATGCACTATCTAAAAGGCACCGCGAGTTATGGCATTCACTATACCGGGTATCCGAGGGTACTAGAGGGTTATAGTGATTCAAACTGGATTTCGATGCTCGATGAGATTAAGGCCACTAGTGGATATGTATTTACACTTGGTGGTGGCGCTCGTTTCTTGGAAGTCTTGCAAGCGGACCATCTTAACGAGGTCAACAATGGAAGCGAGAACTCACACCACTAGACACAGCCACTGTTGAAGCAGAGTGGCTTCGTGAACTCTTGATGAACTTACCAGTGGTTGAGAAACCAATACCCGCTATCCCAATGAACTGTGATAATCAAACTGTGATCATCAAGGTTAACAGTTCTAAGGATAATATGAAGTCATCAAGGCATGTGAAGAGGAGATTAAAATCTGTCGTAAAAATGAGAAACTCCGGAGTTATTGCATTGGATTATATCCATACATCTAGAAATTTGGCGGCACTCCTTCACAAAGGGTCTATCACGTAACGTGATAGATAATGCATCAAAGGAGATGGGTATGAGACCCACCGTTTAAGTTGTCCACAGTGGTAACCCATTCTATGTGATCGGAGATCCCGTGAATTAGAACCGGGAGACAAGTCTGTATGTCAACCGAGAGGAAAGTATCCTTACTCCTTGTATGATACCACTCCGTAAAAGATGCAATACTTTCCTAATCTCGCACGGTAGGTTGATTTATCTTAATGTGTTCTAAGTGGCTTATTTAAGCACGGATGTTGTCCTGCAGTAACATCCGTTGAAGAACACACCTATATGAGTTTGGTTGTTAAAACGTCGCAACCAATGAGAGTTGGGTGCTCTCTAATAAACTCATGAAAGGCCATGGAGTATGACGCATAAGCTCCACCCGCGGGGAAGCCCTGCGACGGCCTAGTACCGGTCAAGGCTCTTTGTGAAGCTAGATTAGCGAGTAAAACTTGCAGTTCAAGGCTTAGTCCACTCGTTCAAGTAGCAGTCTAGTGTAGCATAGAGTTCGGCGAAAGTTCAACTTAACGATCTTCGCTATAGTACCGGTATATAAAACAATGTTTTGGAACCAAAGGCAAATTCTATGTGCCTCTAGGATCCGGTGGGGGATTGTTGGAATTTTGGCCCATATTGGATCAACACAATAAATATTCCATAAATTCCTAATAAATCCTAGAGGCCCACTTGGCCCATTCATGCATGGCGGGGGTAGGACAAAAGTTTAGTCCCACATTGCTAGTTGAAGAAGAGTTGGAGCAACTTATAAGGAGAGCTCTTCATACCATTTGTATGAGAGAAATAATAGGAGGAAATAAGAGCTGACCACACGCGCGCTCCTCCGACGACGACGCCGCTCGCTCGCTCGCCTCGTCACGACACGTCGCGCCGCGGTTTGCGGGAATGCCTCGAGCCGAGAGCCTCTCTCTCTTTCTTTTTGCCACTCATGAAAGGGTATATGAACAGACGCAAGAATCTGAAACGTTTCTTTTAGTGGGTTTTGAATACGAAGGTTGTTCAGCCTTCGCCGCTGCCTGTTCGGTTCACTTCCCCGACCCTTCGTTTCATCTCCTCGCGTGGCCTCGTTCAGCTCCTCTCTCTCGTGCCCATAAAAGAGGTCGCTCCTCTCCAGAGATACACTACGAGACACAGCACCATATGCGCCTACCACTCGGTTCCAGAGCTTTGCGCCGCCGCTCAAGACTTCTCCATCCCGTCTTCCGGCGTGCACCGCTGGACGGGACAGCAGGCCTCCGGAACCCCGTCTCTTGTGATCCTATACGGGAGAGAGGCGATAAGGTTTTTGTGGAGCGCTCTAGCGCGACTGCTGACTTCGACATCGACACGGAGGCCGACGACTACTTTCCCAACGACGACTTCTTCCCCGACATCAGCAACCTCTTCAGCGACATGGCTCTCAACGGCGACAACACCACCGCTGGTTCCTCTTCTGGACCGTATGTGTTCTTGCCTTCCTTTTATGAGATCATGATGTTCTTCCTTCTCCTAGCAACATGTTTAGTCTCATTGTCAGGAAACACATTGCTCTTATCAATCTGTTTAGACTTGTTGCTCCTTTACTCTATGGTGATTTGCATGACTAGTTTAGTCTCAAACTTTTTAGTCATGTTTTATCTACTCGTTTTCTTTGATTAAATCCTGGGAAAATTTGCTAAAATATTCAACAATCCAAAAACCTTATAGGCATTATTCCCCGGTTAGCTTTGCTTCATCTCTCAAGCCTCCTCCTTTCGAGGGCGTGAATTACAAGAGGTGGCGTGCGAGAGCTATTCTCCGGCTTACAACCATGAGATGCTTTGACGCCACTAAGGGCAAGCTCGAAGGAGAGCTTACTCCCCTCGAGGAGAAAGCTTTTGAGGATGCCGACACCCTTCCGAGGGGTGCTATCATCGCCGTTCTTGGCGAGAACATTGTTGAGTCGTATTTGTCCATCTCTACGGGCAAGGATATGTGGAACACAATCGAGGCCAAGTTTGGGGTCTCGGATGCGGGCAGTGAACTGTATGTCATGGAACAGTTTTATGACTTCAAGATGACTAATGAGCGCTCCATCGTTGAGCAGGCTCATGAGATACAGTCCATTGCTAAGGAACTTGAGCAGTTTACTTGTGTGTTACCGGACAAGTTTATTGCCGGAGGCATCATTGCCAAGCTTCCTCCTTCATGGAGGAATTTTGCTACTTCTCTGAAGCACAAGAGATAAGAGTTCTCCACTACGGATCTCATTGGGTCTCTTGACGTGGAAGAAAAGGCAAGGGCAAAAGACACACGTGCTCGAGGTGTTGAGGGAGGTTCTAGTGCCAACGTGGTACAGAAGAAGAACTTCCAATCCTACAAGTCCAAGAACAAGAACAAGTATGATGGCAAAGGAAAATTTGATGGGAAGAACAAGGCCTCACAGCCTACCAATTTCAAAAGGAAGACCGATAAGAAGAAAGGAGTATGTCACGTCCGTGGTGATCCCGATCATTGGGCTCCCAATTGCCCAAACCGCTTTGACAAGCGTCGACAAGGAAAGGGCGGCAAGACTCGCCAATGTTGTCATTGGAGACACCGAGATGAAGGATGCCGGGTATGGTATATTTCCTACTCGTCCTTTCAATATGTCATTCTCCCGAATGGTGGATTGACACAAGTGCCAATGTACACGTTTGTGCTGATATCTCCATGTTTTCTTCTTATCAGGTCGCAGGGACTTCCTCCGTGCTGATGGGAAACGGCTCGCATGCTACTCGTTCGTGGTGTTGGTACGGTCGATCTGAAGTTCACTTCGGGGAAGATCGTGCGCCTGAAGAACGTGCATCATGTCCCTTCTATCAATAAAAATCTTGTTAGCGGATCGCTTTTGTGTCGTGATGGCTACAAGATTGTGTTTGAATCCAATAAATTTGTTGTGTCAAAATTTGGAACCTTTGTTGGTAAAGGCTATGAGTGCGGAGGCTTGTTTCGCTCTATCCCCGTCGGACGTTTGTAATAAAGTTGTTAATCATATTTGCACCAACATTGAGACAAATGTTTGGCATTCACGTCTTTGTCATGTTAATTTTGGTTGTATGACGCGGCTAGCTAAACTGAATTTAATCCCGAGTTTCACTAATGTAAAGGGTTCTAAGTGTCAAGTGTGTGTTCAAGCTAAGCAACCTCGCAAGTCTCATACGGCTGCGGAGGTAAGAAATTTGGCACCTCTAGAACTCATACATTCAGATATTTGCGAGATGAATGGTGTGTTGACAAAAGGTGGAAAGAAATACTTCATGACGTTGATTGATGACTCAACTAGATACTGTTATGTGTATCTTCTGAAATCGAAAGATGAGGCATTAAGTTTCTTCAAAATCTATAAAGCTGAAACAGTAAAATCAACTTGAACGAAAGATCAAGCGGCTTAGGTCTGATCGTGGTGGAGAGTATTTCTCCAATGAGTTTGACTCATTTTGTGCGAACATGGTATAATCCATGAGAGGACGCCTCCCTACTCACCTCAGTCAAATGGGGTGGCCGAAAGAAAGAACCGCACTCTAACTGATTTGGTTAACGCCATGTTAGACACATCGGGTCTCTCGAAGGTATGGTGGGGGGAGGCGATATTGACTACGTGTCATGTCCTAAACCGAGTTTCCACAAAGAATAAGGAGATAACTCCATTCGAAGAATGGGAGAAGAAAAGATTGAAACTCTCTTACCTACGGACTTGGGGATGTTTGGCTAAAGTCAATGTGCCAATTCCCAAGAAGCGCAAGCTTGGACCAAAAACTGTTGATTGTGTTTTTCTGGGCTATGCTTTTCATAGCATTGGCTATAGATTCTTGATAGTAAAGTCTGAGGTATCCGACATGCATATTGGTACAATCATGGAGTCGAATGATGCGACTTTCTTTGAGGATATATTTCCCATGAAGGATATGCCCAGCCTCATCGAATCAGGGGATGCCTAGTACATCTATCCAAGAATTCTCTACAATTCCTGAATCCACCATTCCGATAGAACACCTTGAGAATCCCGAGGAGGATAACAATGAAGCTCCTAAAAGGAGTAAGAGACAGAGGACTGCGAAGTCCTTTGGTAATGATTTCATTGTGTATCTCGTGGATGACACTCCCACTTCTATTTCAGAAGCCTATGCATCTCCAGATGCTGACTACTGGAAGGAAGTCGTCTGTAGTGAGATTGATTCATTTTGTATAATGGAACTTGGGATATCATTGATTGTCCTTGTGGGTGAAAACCTATATGATGTAAGTGGTTGTTTAAGAAGAAGCTTAGGCCTCGATGGTACAATTGAAAAGTACAAGGCACGGCTTGTGGCCAAGGGTTATACCCAAAAGGAAGGTGAAGACTTCTTTGATACGTACTCACCTGTAGCTAGATTGACTACCATTAGAGTACTACTATCACTGGCTCCCTCATACGGTCTTCTCATTCATCAAATGGATGTTAAGACAGCTTTCCTAAATGGAGAGTTGGATGAGGAAATTTACATGGACTAGCCAGATGGATTTGTAGTAAATGGTCAAGAAGGAAAGGTGTGCAAATTGTTGAAGTCTTTATATGGTCTCAAGCAAGCACCTAAGCAGTGGCATGAGAAGTTCGAAAGAACTTTAACTGCTGAAGGCTTTGTTGTAAATGAAGCTGATAAATGTGTGTACTATCGCCATGGTGGGGGCGAAGGAGTCATTCTTTGCTTGTACGTCGATGACATACTGATTTTCGGAACCAACCTGAATATCATCAAGAAGACCAAGGATTTCTTATCTCGACTGTTTTGAGATGAAGGATCTTGGGGTAGCCGATGTAATCTTAAACATCAAGCTATTGAAGGATGACAATGGTGGGATTACACTGCTTCAATCTCACTATGTGGAAAAGATCTTGAGTCGTTTTGGGTATAGCGATTGCAAGTCTTGTCCAACGCCTTATGATCCTAGTGTGCTGCTTAGAAAGAATAAAACGATCGCTAGAGATCAACCGAGATATTCTCGGATTATTGGCTCGGCGATGTATTTGGCTAGCGCTACGAGGCTCGACATCGCCTTTGCTGTGAGCAAACTTAGCCGATTTGTCTCAAATCCTGGTGATGATCATCGGCATGCTCTTGAAAGAGTGATGCACTATCTAAAAGGCACCTGCGAGTTATGGCATTCACTATACCGGGTATCCGAGGGTACTAGAGGGTTATAGTGATTCAAACTGGATTTCGATGCCGATGAGATTAAGGCCACTAGTGGATATGTATTTACACTTGGTGGTGGCGCTGTTTCTTGGAAGTCTTGCAAGCAGACCATCTTAACGAGGTCAACAATGGAAGCAGAACTCACACCACTAGACACAGCCACTGTTGAAGCAGAGTGGCTTCGTGAACTCTTGATGAACTTACCAGTGGTTGAGAAACCAATACCCGCTATCCCAATGAACTGTGATAATCAAACTGTGATCATCAAGGTTAACAGTTCTAAGGATAATATGAAGTCATCAAGGCATGTGAAGAGGAGATTAAAATCTGTCAGAAAAATGAGAAACTCCGGAGTTATTGCATTGGATTATATCCATACATCTAGAAATTTGGCAGACCCCTTCACAAAGGGTCTATCACGTAACGTGATAGATAATGCATCAAAGGAGATGGGTATGAGACCCACCGTTTAAGTTGTCCACAGTGGTAACCCATTCTATGTGATCGGAGATCCCGTGAATTAGAACTGGGAGACAAGCTGTATGTCAACTGAGAGGAAAGTATCCTTACTCCTTGTATGATACCACTCCGTAAAAGATGCAATACTTTCCTAATCTGCACGGTAGGCTGATTTATCTTAATGTGTTCTAAGTGGCTTATTTAAGCACAGATGTTGTCCTGCAGAACATCCGTTGAAGAACACATCTATATGAGTTTGGTTGTTAAAACGTCGCAACCAATGAGAGTTGGGTGCTCTCTAATAAACTCATGAAAGGCCATGGAGTATGACGCATAAGCTCCACCCGCGGGGAAGCCCTGCGACGGCCTAGTACCGGTCAAGGCTCTTTGTGAAGCTAGATTCGTAGAAAACTTGCAGTTCAAGGATTAGTCCACTCTTCAAGTAGCAATCTAGTGTAGTATAAAGTTCGGGCGAAATTTCAACTTAACAATCTTCGCTATAGTACCGGTATATAAAACAATATTTTGGAACCAAAGGCAAATTTTTATGTGCCTCTGGGATCTGGGGGGGATTATTGGAATTTTGGCCCATATTGGATCAACACAATAAATATTCCATAAATTCCTAATAAATCCTAGAGGCCCACTTGGCCCATTCATGCATGGCAGGGGTAGGACAAAAGTTTAGTCCCACATTGCTAGTTGAAGAAGAGTTGGAGCAACTTATAAGGAGAGCTCTTCATACCATTTGTATGAGAGAAATAATAGGAGGAAATAGGAGCTGACCACACGCGCGCTCCTCCTCCGACGACGCCGCCGCTCGCTCGCCTCGTCACGTCGCGCCGCGGTTTGCGGGAATGCCTCGAGCCGAGAGCCTCTCTCTCTTTCTTTTTGCCACTCATGAAAGGGTATATGAACAGACGCAAGAATCTGAAACGTTTCTTTTAGTGGGTTTTGAATACGAAGGTTGTTCAGCTTCGGCTGCTGCCTGTTCGGTTCACTTCCCTGACCCTTCGTTTCATCTCCTCGCGTGGCCTGTTCAGCTCCTCTCTCTGTGCCCATAAAATAGGTCACTCCTCTCTAGAGATACACTACGAGACACAGCACCATATGCGCCTACCACTCGGTTCCAGAGTTTTGCGCCGCCGCTCAAGACTTCTCCATCCCGTCTACCGGCGTGCACCGCTGGACGGGACAGCAGGCCTCCGGAACCCCGTCTCTTGTGATCCTGTACGGGAGAGAGGCGATAAGGTTTTTGGGGAGCGCTCTAGCGCGACTGCTGACTTCGACATCGACACGGAGGCCAACGACTACTTTTCCAACGACGACTTCTTCCCCGACATCAGCAACCTCTTCAGCGACATGGCTCTCAACGGCGACAACACCACCGCTGGTTCCTCTTCTGGACCGTATGTGTTCTTGCCTTCCTTTTATGAGATCATGATGTTCTTCCTTCTCCTAGCAACATGTTCAGTCTCATTGTCAGGAAACACATTGCTCTTATCAATCTGTTTAGACTTGTTGCTCCTTTACTCTATGGTGATTTGCATGACTAGTTTAGTCTCAAACTTTTTAGTCATGTTTTATCTACTGTTTTCTTTGATTAAATCCTGGGAAAATTTGCTAAAATATTCAAC